>NC_134769.1:2468000-2776500 GCF_050436995.1 Anticarsia gemmatalis
ATAGTAAAATCTTCTTAATGGAATTTTATTTTCGATAGTATTCTTACCTGACAGGCATCTTTCTTCCCTTCTGAGAACCCAGCGCAGAACATTCTCGGAGTTAACGTGCCTCTGAAGTATGGGAATGGTACGTTTTGACAGTGCTCCTTAGCTATGATAGGAACTCGAACGGCTCGAAGTACATTAGCGTATGGGCCCTAAAAGAAAAATAGTTGTTGTTGTTTTCCAAAAAATAAGGGAAGATATAATAATGAATATTGACATCTTTGAAAAATCTGGATTTTACTTAAGTTTAGAGCACTAAACATGTTTTTTTTTAGACTTTCTATGGTCAAATATGTGAACACTTCAGTGAAATTATGTGTGCGATCGAGTGTGGAAAGATTGACATTTAAAATCTACTTCAAAAATTAGTTCCTACGAAACACGCCAGAGGCGCTGACCTTACAAAATTTTTCGATAGCTGCTCGAATGTCCAGACGTCACACCTAAGTACCTATATTTTACAGTAAGCAACATCATCATTAGCTCTCCCTAAGTCCCTAACCTTTTTTTTTTATGACTGTCGGATTGATTAAAATGTCTATTTCGTTACCCTGGAGGCATCCATATTGCCCCGTATATAGTTTGGAAATAATCCTAGTTTAAAAAATATGTAGTAATGGAAAAGATATTCGTATTGCATACGAAACAGTAATTGTATCGTGTTATAAATGATTATTTTCAATTTGTTACATTCGAGTGGCTAATAGGAACGTGTAGTGGGCGTAACCAATGAGGTTTTAATTTACTGGCCGGTCTTGTACTGTGGTACTTGCTTTTACACGTGGCTCTGTTTAGCAAGAGGTTAAGAATAGGTAGCAATTGTTGATATTTTTATATTTTATGTACTTACATGGTTCTAAGATTGTTAGTGGCAAAACGCGGGTGTACTTCATACTACACCTCTGCCTACACCTTCAGGTTTAACAGGCGTGATATTGCGTATCTTTGTACTTTGTACTTTAAGCTACATAAAAATAGTGTATTCATACATACATAAAATCACGCCTTTTTCCCGTAGGGATAGGCAGAGACCAAAATAATATATGTTTTTTTCAACATATTATTCTAATCAGTACATCAAATAATATTTATAATTAAGACACTTTTTCATGTTCAATAAGTATGCTACAAACCCTACATAAGATTATACCATTTTTTAAAAACTCTAATATTATTTTTACTTACATTTTCTTCAGTATTGCCCCATCCAGTAACAGTAATCACCTTCCCAATGACCATATCTTCGATATGTGCTATCTTAATAGGCTGTACATTCTCGTCAAATTTCAGTGGTTCGCTCAGCTCGAGGAGTTGGAAGTCGTAGTCGAAGGGGTGGTCTTTCTTCTTCGCCCCCCATTGGGGGTGAATGTGACTCTTCTTGACCGTCACTTTCTTACCCTGGTTGATGTATTTTGAGCCCATTCGCACGTAGGGCTTCTTTCTTTAAAAATTAGAAGAGTTTAGCAAAACGTTCTCATTAATTTTTTTAGAAGTTTAAGGGCCCTAATTTTGTCACCTTTTGAGGGTTATCTACTATTTAATTTCGTGTTTATAAAATTTTTGAAAGACAATATACTGTTAAATTACGTGTCTTTAACAATGCCTATAAAGTTCTCCTGGAGCTCACCTCCAAAATTAGCTCAAGATTTAAACGGAGGCTCTCATATACTGAACCTGACAACATTCTAAAATGTGTAAAGTAAAGGAAAACACATCAGGCCAAATATTTGTTCATATAATGTGTCTCATTTTCAATACTTTACATGAATAAAAAGATGATCTTACCCACAATGTCCAGCAGTGAGCACCCACTTCTTATCAATAATAGCTCCTCCACAATTAGTCCCATATGCCACATGGTACGGATACAAATTGATATCAACTTCTATACCACCAACAATCTTGTCCCTCGCGTAACTGGAGTCTGTCTCATCTCTTGACTCCCCAGCCCTTTCTCCCTCCCTCCCCTCCCTTTCTTTATTCAGATAGTCAAAGTTATCAACATCAGGGGCTTCAGTCAATTCTTCATAAGATTCTACATCAAGCCGGTCGAAATTCTTTTTTAATCTACTCGTATGCCGTTGTCTCGTAAGTGTCGGATAAATCACATTTTTCGCTTTGATCGGTATTTTTTGTACTGGTATTAATAATACGTCGTATTCTGCAACAAATTAAACATTTTGAAAATCTTGTTTTTCTTTTGAAAAGAAATTGTGGACATTTTTGTTTTGTTAAAATTTGATCCTCTTTTTATGTTTGGAAATAGATTTGTGGACTTTTTGTTTCGTTGTTTTTGATGGGATTTGATTTTGATTGGAGTTTTAATGTTGATCGTAAAATGGTTTTAATAATTGATTCACTTTGATGTCGTAAAATTTAACTTCAGATTAAGATCCGAAAAATTATAAAGATTAATAGTTTTAAATTATAAAAATTTCACGCACGTACTTTCGAATTGTGCCGGTATTAAATAATGAAATAAAATAAAAGTGATAATAAAAAAGTTATACATGATTTGAAATTATCGAAATAGGCATTACGGGTAGCAAGTGCCTTTGCCGATGGAATTTAATTCGATGCCAGAAATTGACCCAGCCGCCATTTTAATTCACCATGAAATTAAACTTTTCCAAATCGTGTTTTAATTTTTTTCTTACTTTCTTTTCCGTGTAGTTCATAATTGATGGTTTTCTTATCATGAAAATAGTGTTAGAAATATGTCGATATTTTTAACGTAAGTATGCAATTATTAAAAATAATAAACTTATACAACAACAGTCATAATTAAAATGATGTTAAATTAATTGTATTGAAAGGAAACAACCATTACGTACGTCTCGTGATATATTATAACAATTATATAGTAGAAATAAATATTCGGCGGTTTTAAAATCTAGTCATTTTATTCGTACTGTATCAGATTATCTATGTGCTGCCATCTACGTCCCACAACGGGCATTATTCGCAAAGCGACATCTAGGCAATGAATTACGAACTATGTTTTCTGCATAATTAAAAGAGGTTTACTTTAAGAATTCTAGTTCAAAATGCTTGGCAATTATTTAAACTTGTTTATATTAAAAGATTTGTTAAAGTGTAATCATGCACTATAATGCACGCAGTAATGAAATAATATCAACTTATGGGAAGCAGAGACAGCGCCACCTAGTATCGAATAGCTTAAACTTACTTATTTGAAACTGTGTCGTCTGTGATAATGCTTTTGTATATTTTACTATTATATGTTTAGCATAGAATATTAAATTTGCTATTAAACCTCAAAAACTTACTTAGAATCCCGCCATGGTCCGCGTAAACATTTACGTGTAAATAAATATGCAAATTGTATATATTGAGACTATTTCAGTAGTCAAGGAGGTGTTATTGTAACAAGTTAACTTGTTACTATAATAATATAAGTGCTTGGTAATATTTAACACCTATCTGTCCTATAATATGTCTTGAAATCAAAGTAGACTTTGATTCCACCACACTGGATGGGACCACGCGAAGAAAATGCTACTCTATATTTTTTCTTACTTATCCTGCTTCCATGTCCTGTAAGACGAAGGAAGCTTTCACTATGGATTTATAAATACATACTGGTATCTACGATACAAAAACCACTACGAAATTGTTGTAAATACCTAAACACAATCAGGTAAACTTTGTGGGAATTGAAGATTTCAATCCATATGAGAAATGTTTTTTATATGGAATAATAAGCATGTTTTAGAATAAAAGGTTTTCAAAGATTGAATATGTTCAGCAACTTTTAGAGCTGACTATATCTATGTGTAAATTGGATACTAACTTAAGTAAGTACTTATACAAAAAACTTACGCAAAGCCATATGCAAAAGTAAATAAATAAGCAGTTATTAGGTCCATACAGTTCATACAATCATATTTCTTATCAGCTACGTAAAACACGCAAGCATACCGTATCGAATTGTTCGTCGCGTGCAGTTTTTAATACATCGTCACTTGGTTTAACAGTGAAAGAGAACACAGCAAGATGAAATTATTTTTTATCTAGGGACGAGGAATATACCCTAAGATTTTTTTATCTAAGAACTAATATAGCCTTGTAATTGGTATTTACTTTAGTATTATATGAACGTAATTCCATCATCTCTGTTTGACAAGCTTTAAATTTTTTTTTTTAATAATTTTGAAATTAATGAATCTCGTACGTGATCTAAAAACTGACAATTAAACAAACTGTGATCAATTAATGAGTAGTAAATTAGTTTTGCCTAGAATTTAAAATAATCTTATTAGATTACATACTTTACATTGTAAAGTGTTGTATTAAACTACCGATCACGAGGCCTCAAGTACGATTAAGAAATCTGACAAAATAAATAATTCATCGTAAGAGGACGCTGTAGAAAACATACATATATCAATTTGTAAATCTGTACTTTTAAACTACCCATACTACTATTATAAATCTCGAAAGTTTGTCTGTTATGCATCCACAGCTAAATCATGTGGTACTTATGTAGATACCTAGTTAAATGCCCGGTCAAACATTCTTTCTTCCAAACTTTGTTTATCTATTGTATATCTAAGCCAATTCATATTCAGGCATGTGGGCTAGCTAATGTGTGACGGTTGAAGCAAAATAAGTAGGTAGATAAGCAGAGATCGTTGCAACAGCAAACGACTTTCTTCTGTCTATCCCATGGCAACAAAACTTAATCTTAAACGTTTAAATATCAGCTTAGCCTTTTTTCCAAACTATGTTGGGGTCGGCCTCCAGTCTCACAGGATGCAGCTGAATACCAGTCTTTTACATGGAGCGACTGCCTATCTAACCTCCACAACTCAGTTACCTGGGATATAACACGATACCCTTCGGTGAGACTGGTTGTCAGACTTTCAAGCTTGTGATTACTGTTAACAACTGTCAAAGTCTTCGAAAATGACAGCCGCGACCCACAATTTTACGTGCCGTCCGAAACACAGAGGAACTCGATATGCGTATGATGGTCACCCATCCACTGAACAACCTCGGCAAGCATAGCTTAACCTCAGAGATCGATCCGCGCGGCTGTTATTAACTAAGCTCCTCTCAAGTGTGTAGTATTGGATGCAAAATAAGTAAATATCGTAGCAATAGCAAGCAATTTTATTCTGCCCGCCTCTGTGTAGCAACAAAACTTAATTTAAACCGTTCGTAATTAATAAATGAATCACCAAATTAATTTCTAAATTTACTTGAATTATTTTCCATAATACTTATCGTGAATACTTTATATAAATAGTGTTATGTGAAGGTATTGAAGAGCGGTGTGAATGGGGTCGAGGCCACGACCGACAGATGAAGGTTTATTTTGTGTTGACTTTGGTCGGTAAACGGACGAATATTTTGATATTTAGATGGCTGAATCCTTATTTATAATAAATAATAATATTATAGAAATGTGAATCTATACTAATCTATACTAATATTATAAAGCTGAAGAGTTTGTTTGTTTGAACGCGCTTATCTTGGGAACTACTGGTCCGATTTGAAAAAATCTGTCAGTGTTAGATAGCCCATTTATTGAGGAAGGCTATAGGCTATATATCATCACGCTACGACCAATAGGAGCAGAGTACCAGTGAAAAATGTTACAAAAACGGGGAAAATTATGATTCTCTTATGTGACGCAAGCGAAATTGCGCGGGTCAGCTAGTAAATAGATAAAAATGTAATTGTATCTCCTGTTATACTTTTACGACTGAGTTTCTTTACCGATAGGACAGAACAATTGTTAACAAATGTCTTCTTTGTATCCTTATAGAACACTTGAAACAGCAATTTAAAGAAGTTAAAATAATAATAATACTTTTATCAGATAAACTAGTCATTTGTGGTGATCCCCATGATTATAGGGGTCCTTGCAGAGACAACTTGAAGGAATTCGTGTTTCACTACAAACTAAAATTTGTATATTGAAGACATTTAATAAATAACACTTTTCTTTTTCTCCTATTTCCTATCTCCTACAAAAAATAAAAAAGGAAATTGTTGCAAATCTCCTTGCAACACAATATTTATTATTGCAGGAGTAGCTTGATTCATCAAAATACTGTTAGAAAATATTTCGTAATTTTCATTACACGAGAAGAAAATCTTTACAGTACAACGCTGTGATATTGTAACGAAAGATTCCCAAATAGTCAGAATAGACTTTCTTACCTACATGATGATGCCCACCAATATCTTCAATTAACCTCAAACCCCATCTCCATAAACCCATAACACCATAAAAATACCCCAAAAGCTACGGACAAAGCGCAAGACATAGCCATACCCCAAAAACTTTTATAATAACATTATTAACCGCACAATAAATGGGGGGTGGAAGGGGGAGTAAATAAGCTTCCAAGGGGATGAATACATAATGAAATTTCGCCCCTTGCCGTCCGTTAATCAAAAACTGGTGCAGACGAGAAATACTGAAGAAAATGGAAATTTTCCATCCCTCCTTTTTCCTGTTAGACTAACTCCCCGCGAGGAGAGAGGTTGGACAATCTCCCTTTGAGCCAACATGGTGGGGCAAAGGCTTCTGCTGTTTATACAATACGTTACATTTTTTATTTTTACTTTTCTTTCAGTTACATTAAGTGATTGATAATTGTAATTAATGATAAAGCAAGTAATCGAATCTTCGTATTAATCCATGTTAGAACTGGTTTGGTGGCATCAAGTAAGTTTGTGCTATCATTGAACAATTAACGATATTAATTAGTGTGTGATTCAAAGAATACTTATTGTTAGAAACCTATTTCAGGCTTTGCACTTTCGTACTTTCATTGTTAATTTTTGTATGACTAACTGCAGGATAAAGACATGTAAACTCACTGAATGAATAGTTCTCATTAGGAGAAGATGCTATAAGAGTTAATAAGAATACTTTCTAATAAGAGCATAAGTGTGTCTATTTAATTGGTCAATTTACTTTTTAAAGTTTAACACCATTATTATGACTGGTTGCTTTACAAAAAATTGTTCACTTCCATTGTAAAACCATAGAAAAAACACAAAAACAATGTACATAAAGCTATTGGTGCTCTTTTTCTATTCACTTAACTTCATTATGAACTTGGGAATGTAGAAAAATAGAAAAAAATAACAATGCAGCGATGAAATGTATACAATTTAAGGAACAATGTACCAAACATTTTTACAACTACTACGCTGCTCCTAAAGCCTACTAAGTTGCTTGATAAAAAGGCTTCCATTATATACTTACCCCCTAAAGCCGTCTCCATACCTCCAAGCCGCCCCCTTCTGCATCACCCACCAGCCGAATGCAAATTTTATAACAGTACGCCCGTTTTCTTATAGGCATAGTCGTAAACTCGCTCTATACACACTCAACTCAGGTCATTTGTTCTGATTCAATGATATTTATGTGCCTAACGTCTTATAAAGATAAAAAAAAACTTATTTATATCATATTCAAGGATAAAAAATTTATTGATTTAAAGTTTGGCTATGTACTTTTAAAAATAAAATAAATTAAAGAATGTTTTCAAGATCAAATAAATCTATTGTAGCATGTATGATCACGTTTCTACATACATACATAAACATCGCGCCTATTATACCTAAGGATGTAGGCAGAGGCCTATGAAATACACCACGTTAGTCCTCTATGTTATCGTGGCTTGTGTTATTGATATTTACCGGGCACGTTACCATACTCCAGGCTGCTATTGAGAAACATTATAATATAAATAAGAAAAATCCTAGAGATCTTTGCCCAATATGGGAAAAAATAATATCAAACTCAAGACCTCGTGATCGGCAAACATTACTGCCTAGACCAGAGAGGCAGTTTAAAAAGTTTTAAATTACTTGACGATTATTATCAATTGTAAAAGCATCTCAAAATATTACCTAATTACTAGTTTTACAAGTGTTTTTAAATGAGTCGTTTCTTACGTTTTCATACAAAAACTACTGGCATAATTTTGATGAGATTTCGTATGGATATATAGTAGAAGTAACATAACCTTTCTCTTTGTAGTATGGATTAGAATCAGACTACGATTTCCTGTAATCATAGTTTTCAGAAAGGTTTAATTTACATATTGAACTGATAATGATCTAGTTCAAGGCTTTCATAGAAATGTGCTCATAAGTCATTCCTAGAATTGGAGGCTTCTATTTGAATACGTACGACACTCAGTAGTTTTCAGGCAAGTTTCAGCAAAAACTGTGGAAAATTTTGCTTTCTAGATCAGTTACAGGATTCTTCGTTCAATTCGAAAAAAGTTTAATTGCTTGTGCTTATTGCTTAAATAAAGCTTATTAAAGCTATTATTTTATTCTATGATGGATATCTAATTTTAATAAGTAGGTAATAATACATTTACAGGGAGGATGAAGAAATAAAACACACTTATACGATATTATTTTATTTAAGAAAAACATGAAATCTGTTACACACCGCATTACAACACTTTTTTATTTACTTTTCTTACTGGTACAATTACACTAATATTAATACAGTAAAACAAAAAAATACAATAATTTAAGAATAAATAATTTAAAAAATAATGCACATGATATTAGTTATGTCGCTGTACCATAAACTGTCCTTTCCAATTGAGAATAAGAAACAAAACTGATTCGATTTTCAAAATCAACATAAACCGTCACGATAGAACACAACTCAAATTTTAAATTACGTTCCGTATTTGTTCGAAACACGAATCGAATGCGGAATTTAAATTTCAAAATAACGAATTGTACGTTTCCAAATTCAAATAGGCTTTTCTTGGAAAAGAACGGCTTAATAGTACAATGGTGTAATTAAACTGGCGACTGGAGATTAATTTATTACATTTTATTTTGCGTATAATTCCTTTCTGTTTACAAATAATAGGTAATTTTAATATACAGATATTTTTTGGTACAGTGTAGATTATAAATTACATCAGTTTTCAACAATGGCCAGTTTAGCCTGTGCTGGAACGTCAAGCACTTCCAGGTAAAATGCATTTTCAGTTTAAATCTTGTACAATATAACAAATACACGTGCCAATCGAATAATAAAACATTAGTAACTGTCTTTTTTGTCATAATTTGAGAGATAATGAGACAGAAAAGAAACGAAAATGTCTACCCTGTCGCATCTATTTGTTAACTTAACTTACAACTTAACTATCGGAGGTAATTTTATGATAACAACAATATTACCGTTTCATATGGCATAAAAATATTTCAACCATACAAAAAACAAACCTTACACACAAGAAAACAAAACATTAAGGCTACACCCATAAGTTATACTATCTAAGGTTTGTTACAATTTAAAATGATCAAAAAAATATCTTAAAAATATAACAATGTGATTTCTGTAAGTACATTTTTACGTATGTACGCTAGTACCTGCCTCCCGCTTCAGAGATAAGTGTAATAAAAGTTTGGCTAATGTAGAAACTTGGTAATGTTATCGGTATACGTGATCTCACCGGCTTTTCGGCTTGGCTCGGCTGTTTTCGCCAATGTTCGGCAACTAACGTTTTTCGAATTTGAATTGGCAAAAACTGTAATTGTCTCCAGATTGTTCCAGATAGTGTTATTACTACTATAGATTTTCGATTGCATTTTGAATGGTAAGATAAGGTTGGAATTAAAGTTTGTAAGTAAATTAATGGAGCTGAAAATGTATCTTTCAGTTTTCATTTTAAGTTACGTTTTTTGATATACTCGTAAGTACGTAGGTGTTTTGTTTTACAGAAATATGTAAATACACCAAAACCTGATTGATAAATGTGATTTTCAGAAACCGTATCTGAGAGTTCATATTGTTTTTTTTGTCTAAGAAATTAAAGTATTTAAACAACTATTGCACTCTTTAGACTATCATGTTTTTACAAATGCCTTTAAATGAAAGCTGCTTAATTTGAGCGACTCTACATACTAGTTCTACAGGTATTTTTTTTAAAGTACATGAAAATTTACAGATCTTTTTTCAACGACTTGAAAAGACAGCAAATTTGCCTACGATTCTCGATCGAATTCAGCTTACATTCGAGTAGCGATCGAGGACAAATAGTAAGGTTAGTGGTTAAAGCAACCGCGTTGGATTCTTTCAGACATTATTCCGTCGAGTTATAATCGACTTTCACGATATCCAGTTTTCTATACGTGTGTACTTTATACCGCATATTTTGAAACCTTCTCTGGGATTTTTAAAGTGGTTACGTAGTTATTCTTTCGGTTTGTTTTGTTTCGTGTTTTGTGTGTATTGTTGATTTGTTTCGGTTTTTGGTTTTGAAAAGTATTTTTGCGGTTTGTTGATTATGTTCTTTCCGTAGTAAATACTACGTTTATATCTTACCTTACTTACTTTTTTAGGTTCTCTATAATATAATCTGACAAAACGTCGAACCATGTTAAAAATATTTTAAAGATTGCAGAAACATCGGGTCTTTTACGCATCATTAAAAATCTATTTCCAATACTTCTAAAAGTGTATTTTTGCATAATCAAGATCATACACATAATTATACTAAATACACTACTTACTTATATTGGTTTAAGTTTACTTATATTACTTACCACACAACAGGATAATAAATTAATACCTACCACCATTGTTAGGCATATAATGTTTTTTATACTAAAAAGTATTGAAAATACTGCTTTGTATACGTATTTTTGGTCGTAACTGTAGGATTACACGGAGACTGTACCTCGGCTTATAGCTCAATCGATCTGCATCCTTTTATATAGAATAAATGAATTCTTATCTAAAGTAACGCTACAGTGGCCACGATTTTATAAAAACGGACTTTTTTTGTACAGTTAAAGTTATTAAATGTTTCTTTGTTTATGTGTTTGAGAGGGTTATTGTAAAGATGAATTGTATTTCTTTAGTAGCAAATGAAAATGGCAGATGATGTAAAGATTGTCATGATGATGAAAAATCATTGGAGGATACGACAGCGTTGTTGCCTTATAGATTCAGAAAGGCAAATTAAAATACAATTTTCTTAAAAATATATATGCTCTTATTCGGTATAAAGAAAGAACTAATAAGATTGTAAACAACAAGCATAAAATTTTCAATAGTACCTAAATAAGATTAGAAACTGAGTCGTACATTTAAAAGTTATGTTGCAAGACAGCATTATTTTCTTCTCTCTTAAACAAGTTACACAACAAAAAGGTAACAAACAATAGCCGTTTCTTTACCTTGCATCTTGGGCACAGTATTTTCATTAAGTTTTCCCGTAGCGATTTGATACGTTCACATTGGCAAAGCTCGTAGATTAAACACCCGAACGAAAGCTTTCATTTGCATAGAAATTAAAATTTACCTGGACCGTACCGCACTACTGGACTAAAGTGGAATTCCTTTGCCCAACTATGGCGTAGAATTTCAAAGCGCGTCGAATTCGAATTTGGAATTCAGTATAAAATGGCGGCAATTAACGGTTTTTATGGTGGCGCTTTTTGTTTTTGGAACGCTGTTTTTGTTGTTTATGGAAACTGTTTGAACTAAAGTATATCTGCTGTAGCGGGATGTGTATGGAATAATAGTTTATTTTGTAAAGTAGGATTTCTGAATAAGCCTTTAATTGGAAGATGTTTTTTTGCTAATTATGCTTAATATTACCAGGTATTCAGTGTTAAATTATACGTAAAACAGATGATTTTTGTAGTAAAAGTGTACGGTTACCGCGAAAACGACTTTAATTCCTAAAAATCTAACCGCGAAATTCACGAAATCTAATTACCTCCGCTCCTATTATTAGAACGAGTTTCACGCGAACAAAACTCGCAAGGCGTTTACACCTAAAACGTATAAATATTACTCGAAGAAAATTATATCAGAAGTTCTACTGAGGTATTCACGAAAAGATATTTGGGAGAATTAAAACAACACTTCGCTGAGAAAAGTGGTTCCCCCTGCGCCCGCCGCCCCCCGAGGGGAGGGCGCGCCCCTCGGTACCCAATCCCAAGATGGCTTCTTTTAAATGGGGTGGACGGTCGGCCCCTTCAAGAATAAAAGTGTGCCGTACCTTTCATAGATAGATATTCAAGGTGGGGGAATAAGAAGCGTGCGCCGTTGTCGGCGTTCGATTACCTTCTAAATTGCTTTTTGAAATTCGAACATTGTTTATGTCTTTGTTCTTTTTTCGTTCGAATTTCAAAGCTTCTTATTCTTTGATTCAAATACCAAACTACCTACCATATTTCAGAACGGTTAAATTACTTCGAAATTTAAAAATTTTAAGGTTTTTTTTTAATAAGGCAAAGGCGTTACAATAAGCCAAAGTTAAAACATTTCGTCCATTAGTTTTAAATGAGCGCCGTTACGGAACTTTCCTTGAACTTTGAAATAATCAAAACTTTAATTGATACGTGAATAGTACTTCGTTCACATGTGGTGTTGGTACGTTTGAAAATGAATTTTATTATGAAGGTTTAGGGGTGAAATTTGTTTGAAGGGTGTAAGGGAGGTCTTTAACCTTTACATACGTTACTAGGTCAATGTGTGACGTGTGTTTTGATTTTAAAGGCCTCTCTATATTTAGGTCAGGACGCCGGGTTACAAACATAGAAGTAACGGTTTATTATAAACAATTGAAAGGTGGAAGAAGGTAGAATTTTTTTGAGGTGGGCAATGAAAATGATTCTGCATTTGGTTTTGAAATATGAATATATGAATGGTAGTAGGTAAATTTCATTATTATATCTGTCATATATCGGTTTTCTGATCATAAAGTATAATGTTAATAGAAATTAATTCATCAAGTGAAACACCAGGCGTCTTTCGATGTTAGATTCTTTTAGTTTATAGACATTAATTAATTTAAAAAGAAAAGTATTTGCATTTGAAAATGAATATAAAAACCCTAAAAGTATTTACAATTTATGATTTGATTTTGTCGTGTAAAAGGAAGAAGAATTACGGATTCCGTATTCACAATCCCAAAATTGCTACCAAAAAGAACTAAAAACTTAGAGTTGAAACCGAATCCGATATAGCCCGACTATAACCCATTTTTAAACAGTAAATAAATTTAGAATATTACACATACACATTGCTTATGTGTCTGTCTATCAGTAATATTGCACAAGTCATTTAGTACTCGTAACCAGCGGTCGTGAATGACAAGATGTATGAATGGGAATGAGGTGAAAGATTTTTTTAGAAATAATCAAGTAGCATTATTTGCCTTCTATAGCAAAAAAATGTAGTTTTACATAAACTTCTGTCTTTTATTAAAGTAAAAATACCACACACAATTATATAATTTCACATAATAAAGAACAAAATTAAATAACAATGGCGCCCACGCAATCTCCTGTTCGTCATCGCGTTCTAAAATAAACTGGCCAATTGTATCTATTTAAAGACATTCCTTCCGGTTATATGACAGTTATTTAAAATTAGAACTAAATATTTTGAATGGAAGTAGTATTCGTGGAAAGCGTTCTTTATTTATTTAATCGTTTTTAAGCGCTTTTTTTTTACGTAAGAGTTTTTTTTATGTGTTAAGTAGTGGTTTCTTTTCCCTATGAGTTTGTTTTAGTGATGGTTTTTGCGGAACGAACTGTTTTTATATGATATTATATTATACGTTTAAAATCAAGGATTATTGGGCTTTCCATTTTTATAACCTTTATTTTAAAAAAGTTTTTAGTTCATAGATCGTTTATTATGCTATCATATTCTGTGATAATTATTTAAGCCACATACATTATTAAACAATCACATCTTATGATATAAACATTTCGATTTCGTATTATGTATCATACCATTTGTAGGCTACTGAGCGCAATTATGATTAGGTATTTTCATTTGAGAAATAAATTATACCACAGTAATAATCTATTCAAATATTTTTATCATCGATCAGCTTTTAAAATTTTAAAACGTCATCTCCAAGCTCCCGATTTTTTATCTAACAATAATTTCGAAAGCATAATTAATCGCACGGGCGGCGCCCGCCTTAATTGAATCTCTTACCCCCGTCCTCCCGAAGTCCCCCAGGAAAAACAGCCCTTTCTTATTTTTCCACTCTTTCCCCCCCAAGACGATAAATCCTTGAAAGAGACAGTGGGGAGATAACTTGCTGACGTAACGCTGCCTTTACAAAACAAAAAATTATAGAATAACAACCTTATAGCTATGTATATAAGGATTATTTTTCTAGGTCTATTGTTGGGGTACTAGCAAATTAAGCTTGGCTGTTTGCAACAAGAAAAAGCCTCTGCGAGTCGTCATTGGAATTCCGCGGGCGAGTTTACGCTTCCATTTTCAAACTGTGTGTTTTGGATTTCGAATCGATATTTTCTTTGCTCGTTTTTTTTAATGGCGGCTTTGGTAAGATGGCGACGTAATGCCGTATGAAATAATGACTTTTTTATTTTAGAAATTATTAAAATACTCGTTTATTAGTTGTTGTTAAAAAAGTTTGTACTTAATTAATTTGTTTTGCTGATATATGTGAATATGAGTTTGATTAGGTTATCATGTAATAATTCAATTTAACGGTGATTTACGTCAATACTGATAAATAAATAATAAACGTCATTTAATTAATTTTTTACGTTAAATAATGATTATGCTGATTGCAATTTAATTTTAAAAACAGTAGTGTATTTGTACAAAGATATGAATTTTATGCAGCTAGTTACATTAATTTTTAAAGTCATGGAGTTAATACTTGTACAACAAATAATATTATTATCTAAGTTTTGTATAGAAAATATAAATTACGGCTCTTTGAATCGTTTCCAAATTTTAATTTCCACATCTCTCAAATTACCAGAACGAAGTAGGTACAAAAGTAATAATAAAACAATTTTACATCATTCCCCCTCGAAATAAGAAGGGTAAGTATATTTTTTAGGGAAAGCAAGCACGCCGTATCAGGGGTCCGAAGACCAGTGAAGAAAGACCTCTGGCGTCTGAAGCCTTTACGAAATTTATTCAGAGTTTTTAAGCAATGAGGGGGGGTTGGGGGGTCAAGTTAAGTTGGGGTTTGTTGGGGTGTTTTCTGGGGTGGCTACGGTAAAAGAAGAAGGAATAAATGAGGACAACCCCTGTTTTAAATTGCTAAGATGCGAGGGCGACTCGCTGGCTGTTGTTCTTTCATTTTGTTTTGATGTATTTTAAAGGTTTATATGTGACTTGAATAGAACATTTTAAAGGAATTGTGTATGAAAAATAACCTTTTGTTATTGGAAAACTGTCTCAACTGCAACAGAATAGTCGAATAAAAGAAATTGAACAATATCCTTGTATTTTTTTCAGTCATTTATGATATCCCCAAATTCTTTTATTTTCAATATTCTTTGGGCTTCGATATATATTAACCACTGCAAATAGTCGCGAACACGGAAGGTCAAATAAGTTTATCGGTATAGAATGCATTAATTCTACAAAAATACATTCATTTTGCAAAGCAAAAAAGGAAAGCTAAATTATGCGAACACCATTTATCGCTGTAATAAAGATGGTTTGGCTACTAAAATTTCTCATATTGCCATATGTACTATCTTTCTTAAAATATTGGATTGACCACTTTACTTAACAAATAACATTTTAAAAGTGAGCTGTAACAAAAATCATTCATTCTCATTTTCTAAGCATGTTACTGACATTTAAGGCTGTTATGTTTTAAGGATTTGTTATCGTAGAAATCAATTGCGCCTTGCCTCATATTTTGACCCACGATCACACATAAAGTTTGTATGTTTTTGACTTAATCGTACAACAACGTCTAGTTGGATAACGATTTATTTGACGCACTCAAGTATGCTTATATCTACTGCCACAAGAAATATCAGCTTTTAAGACAAAAAAAATAATTTATCAAGGTAGGAAGGCATTTGATTGAGTATAATTATCTAGGAATAAGAATAGTAGCATAAATCAGTTTTTACTATATTTATAAATTCACTATTTTACTAATACCATAACCATTCTACTTTCTATTAGATTTCTATCAACATAACATTAGTGCGAAATTATTACTGCAATAAAAAAATATGAAGAAAATAATTTCAACCAAGTCGTCTATTAAAATCTATGGCCCCTAATTCCTTTCCGAAAATCACCCCTTACTCCCTTGCGTACACAACATTATGTACAAGAAGGGGGTGTAAAAATGCACTCAGACATTACATTAAAAGATATAATTAAGGGGGTGGCGCACCCTTGGGGAAATTCGTTCCTTCTTTTGACATTTTAAAGACCCCTTTTCTTAAACCCTTGCAACAAAGATTTAGAATTTTTCAGATCATGTTTTCGAAATGTGGTACTTTTTGGTGGGTTTAATGAGGAGTTGTACAATTTTTTTTAACATAATAATATTGTAAAATTAAATGCCATTTAGTTTACACGATATCTTTATATTACCAATATTTTTCAGAATTTGTAGATACGAAATTTAAAGATCGCATCTTAAAAGTTTCTTAAATAGTATTAATAACTAATATCCACATAACAGAAAACATAATATTTACAACACAAAATAACGCAGTATAATTTATTTCACTGTGGTTTTACACTTTCTCATAATTTTTCCGGCATATTGCATTAGCCTTGTAAGTATTAACTATCTACTATTTCAATTGCATTTATAAGGCTCTTCCATTTTCTCTATATTCACGTCACCCCACCCTTAAAATGTTTAAAACGAATAACCCTTATAATGACTACTTTGAAGAAGTTTTATTGCAATTTAAAAGTTAATAACCTCTTTAATTATGTAGCCTATGTAAAGCTTTATATAAAAAATATATAATCATAATCTTTAAAAATACATTATCTTTAAATTTAACCACAAAAAATAATCTCTATCTAAGTCAATGAATAGTAGTGAAGTCAAGTAATATTATAGAGTGGAGAGATTTTTATGACCGTTTCTAGCGAATTGGCTCAAAAATTACTGAACCTATTTAAAAAATTCTATCACTTATTGAATGCTACATTGCTGATTAATATGGGCCATTTTAATTATAACAAAATAATAAGAAGCTCTACTAAAACTACAATTATGTTTGTCCACCCGTGCAAAGAAAACGAGCCGTTAGTATAATAACAAAAGCGAAAAGATCTTAATAATTAATAATAATTCTTTGTATCACAAATTTATAATAATATACATAAGTACTGGAATTTCCAAAGCACCTGCAGTCAAAAAGTGTCAAAATAATATACAGAAAAGAGAGATCGACAAATCTACACAAAACGAAAAACAAATAAAAAAAGTCGGATTAAAAAAAAGGTCTATAACAAAAACGTTTGTCTTTCGAAATTAGCTGAATTTCTCGCGTCACCGCCGAGGAGGGATGTGTCAGAAAAAACCGTTTCAAAAGCGTAAAAAATAAGGAAAAAAAAACCCTGGAAAGAGAGTATTATCCCTGTTAATTCCCTGGCTAATTTAATTCACGCCTAATTCTATTTGCCGAGCAAAACGGGGAGGCGATAATTGTCGGACATTTTTTGTGATGAAGGAAAAAGCCCGTTTTTTGTACCAAATGACGTTTTTAACCTTTTTACCGCGTGGGAAAACGGTATTTGGCACGTGTTGTACATGTTTTAGATGAGATGAAGGATTTTAACATTCTTTTTGGAGGTGTTTAATTGTTTGTTTTGAAAATATACTTGTCATGTTGTTTTTGTTTCTTTTTCAGGAAATTTTGAAGATGCAACGTTGAGTAGACAATTTAAGTTGTTATGTCGTGTTGGTGACAATGAAATATAAGACTAAGCAGTAATTACTAATTACTTTACACAAATTAATTTCAGACTCAAAGTCTTGTTAACCCAACGTCAAGTTTCACGCAGCTCTATGCAGTAAATACCTACTTTCTCAGAAACTGCTGGAGGCACTAGGCAGATAACTGATTCGTAGATCACTTACTTATTTAAGTCGTAAAAAAAATAACGCAGTTACCTAATTACCATATAAAATTTGTAAGACCGTTTCAGTTAAGTTTATAACTATTTTCTAGACGTGCAAACTTAGTGTTTATAATTTTGACTCATAGCTATATCACAAAAACACTATCTAGTCTTACAATACACATAAGCCTAATTTCCTAATTTCGTCACCCACACATTTCAAAATACACATAAGCCTTCGACCACATAGACCACTTTTGCCACCGTCACACACAACCACACAACACGAACTGACCACCTATCAAATGGTCACTATAACAATTAACAATAATAATTCAAAAACTAACCCTTAACTCACCTAACCGGTTTGACCAGGGCAAAACTGACCGGCGTCGCCCAAGGGTCAACTCTAGGCCATTGTCTATTGTGTAGGTAAAAATCTGGTTTTATTGACCCTTCCTTTAAGTTTTCAATGCAGCTGCTAAGCCGGTTCTGACAAATTGTTTGTTTCGTATTCAGGAATTTTTGATTTGTTGAAATTCTTTGCGATGTTGAATATTTATGAAGTGTTTTTGGTTTGTTTACTTAATAAAATAACTATACGTTGTTACCATACAGGTGTTTTGAATCCGAATGCCACTCATTGTCCTGTGTCCTTCATTAATTTGTTAAAAAAAAATCTATTGCAGAGTTGTATGATGAATCATCAGTATTGGGATGTTATTTGGTTAATAAAAATATGCAATGGGTTATTAGGTGGCACATAGATTCGTAGTATACAATGTTCCATAATAGACAAGTAAAATTGAATTTAAAATTACTTTTATATAAAAACTTCTATCGTCTATTTGAGTACTTATATTAACAAGAGATTAGTCGCAAAAAAAGGAGAGCATCACTAGAATCTACGAAATACAAAATAATTTAAAAATGTATATTAAAATCAACGTTTCGTGTGAAACTGTGACCTTTGCCAATCTATAATATATTTTCAATAGTCTATTTGTAAAAGTAGGTAATATTGGAAATGCGCAGTGCCGATCGGCAGTCAAACAATTTATATGAACCGCTATACATCGTAACTTATGCCCTTGCGTATTTACAAAATGGTACAGAGTCGCATTTGAGATTTCCAAATATAGGCTGATAGGTTAAAAATATATTATTATGTCTGTGCTTATCACCATTATTGTTTTGAATATTACATTCTTTTTAGTCGGAATCCTCAATATATATGTAGTACTAACTTGTTAGAGGTCGTAAGCTTTCTGTATTAATGTGTAGAGGAAATTAAAAATATATGTATTTTGTATCCACTATAGGGTAATCTTTGGTACTAATATGTACTTAACTTATCAATTTATTTCATGCCATAAACGTAACAAATATAAATCTGGCTATGCTAATCACTTACTTTCTAGAGGTATCAAATAAAACAATTAACAGGGTATCCTAAAACCACTAGCATTAATTTTAATTCTATGTTTCGTCTTATAACTCTTTTATCCTACATTTTTTATATCACAAAGTATTAATTAAAATCCGTCCCTGTAAAGTTTCGCTACACGATACGGCGGCCATCACGCAAATGCTCTATAAAATTTCAATCAACCGAAAGATGGTGGTTTTTCATCGATTGTCTCGTTACTATGCTATTTTATTTCACGATACGACACTCTATTCTTTATTTTATCATCCATTTTCTGTTTATTATTGAGAATATGATGATTGGAAACTACTGGGTAGTGGTAGTTCTTGTGACATAGTATTAAAATCATGGATGTGAGGTGAGAAAGGTGGAAATTACTAAATATTGATGATTAATCAGATTCTGTACCTATCACGCTTTTAAAACTAGGTTATGTTGTTAAGGCAAAACATAATAAAACAAAAACATTATACCTATTATTTAAACCATTACATATTTAGAAAAATAATATTGGCATTAGTGTTTTACCAAAATTAACATTTACACCTTTTATGTACATAATTATCATTAATACATAATCATTGATGAAAAATGTTACCAAATGACTGTTTACAATCGGACATAATAGATCAGAAATCTGATCAACCCTTTAGATTTCTTAAGCTCTGCTTACATTACTGATCGACCTTTTAATTTAAGATTCTTTATCACAATGTTCAGTCGTATCGTCTAAAAGTCTTCTACAAATACTAACTGGTACGATATGGTCCAAATACGCGATTATCCTTCGTTTTATATTATCATTTTATTTAGTTTTCGACCGGTGAGTCTGTCCCCAAATTTTTATATCGCTGGCACTGATGTCGCCTTTTAGTAGTCGTAAAATATTGTAGACAATGAGAATGTTGTATAAACGTCTGTAAAGGGTATTTAGTAAGACAATTGCTGGCTATAAATTAGGTACTATTATTTAGAAATTTTCTTAATCATATAGTTCTTACTTGCTTGCAATCAAAAGCGTTGTCACGGTGAAAAACTAAAGGTCTGTTTTGATTATTGTCATTAACCCTTTTAAAAGACTCTACTGTAGTGCAATCTTGACCCTACGTTGAACATTAATATTAAATTATTTAACACAACTACAGACAGCAGTCATATTTATATTATTGTAGTTCATTATAATCAATTGCTAATAGTTTGATACCGTAGTATTAAAAGTAAATAAAAAACTCTTATTAATGTTTCCTTCAGAATAGCTTAGGGGCCGGTTCACATATTATAACCACAAAACCCACAGTTGAAGTTATATACACAAAGTACAGGTTAAGTTAATAATCCAATAGTAACATTAGTATTACAGGCAAAACAATAACAATTTACCATATCCACCACCTTAAACAGATCCGATTGTAAGCTACCCAGTTTTTTTTTTCAATATTTTTCGTATTTTTAAAACGTTTCCTAAACACACTTAATAGTTATTCAAATAAGACCACACACTTCACTCAACAACACACTAATAACAATATTTTAAATCTTAACCCTCAACCGCTACTGATCAGACATCTGTTTAACAAAATGGTCAATCGACCATCATTTTTTTGTCACAATTCTACCCTTTCAATAACAAATCAATAGATAAGGCGTGACTGGAGGTGTTTTTAGGGTTCGATACACTCATAAGGTAAAAACGAAACTCTATTACGAAGATTTCACTTGTCCTCTGTTTGGCACTAGACTTTTATGGACCGTGATAAATTGACAGTGAAATTGTTACAGATGATGTATTTCTTTTACCGTTTCAACAACTAAAGTGAATAAAATCAATATTTAATTGGAACTTTCATGGAACAAACGTGATCGTTTGTCCATTATTAGATAATTACTTTCTTTGTCTGTGTGAAAAGATTTCCAGGAGGAAAAATAAAACAAAAAAGATCCCTTATTTCTTCCAAAAAAATTACATTAACATAACTCTATATTTTAATAACATTGCAGGAGTAAAGCTGTCAAACTTTCTAACTTCAAAGTCAAAGTCAAATATTGTTTATTTCATAAACTTTAACAAGTATTTGAAATCGTCAAAATATTTTTAATCTACCACCATTTCGGAAAAGCTGTTGCTCGTGAGAAGAAACAGCAAGAAACTCACGGCTTGCTCTTTCAAACATATGTACTTATTTTCACACTTATAATATTAGTAAGATGGTACAGCACCCTTCGAACGCGTGAACGTCTCACACTTGACCCTTTTTTAGCCACCATATGGTCATTGTTGTTTATGTTAGTGAACACGACTGTTAAAGTCTTTAAGCCACTGTCCACACGTCCTGTCTTTTGTTGTTTTTTTGTTATTATTGATAATCATTGGTATTGTGACCATTTGAGGGTTGAAATTTAAATATAAATGATGGGCGTTAATCGTGAAGTTCCGGGTTCGATTAGTGAGTTTTTTTTTAAGATTGTGTATTAATGATATACAGTTTGAAAGTTTACAAAAATAATAATAATAAGATGTCAATATCAGTAAGTGTAAAATGTTTACTAATTCCTGCACCTTTGTTTTACATATTCGTATCGCCAAATTTTTTTTTAGTGAGCATTATTTTTAACCTAACCCATCCCTCGTTCGGGAGACCCTTGCCCAGTAGTGGATAGTCATAGATAAGAAACATTATTTTTTTCGTAGAGACCAAAGAATTAGTTGAATCTTGTATTTTAAACAAAAGTCCTAAAAATTCAAACATCTGATTAAAAATTAAACCCAAAAAACTGTATCGAAAATACGAATAAAATATCCTCATCCACAAAAACATTTTAACTATCATTCAAAACCCATAAAAGTATAAAATTATAATTCAGCACCATATTGCACTGTCCACCCTAAGCAGTTACCGGCAGTTAAAACCGGTTAAAAGCGGTACACATTGTCCAGATCCGGTTTGACCAGGACTGACCCCTTCTTACGGGTGCTATTGTACCCTTCTTGGGCCATTGTGTCCTTTGAGGTGCAAAGGTCAGGCAGATGTTACGGAATTGCATATTGTTCAGTCACGTTTTCGAAAGGTCGATTTTTAGAGATTATTTTTGGGTAGGGTCAGTTTTTGAACGGTAAAAATAGTCACATTTTATCTTTTAAATCTTTACACATTTAAAATACTCTTTAAAAGTAATACCTCTATTTGTGCTTTATTTTAGTTTTGCTCCTATTTTTGGTACTAGCTAACACATAAGTACTAATAGGATCTTAAAGATATATCTAACCTCCTTCCGCGTTGTGCAGTCGGGTAAAAATGTATAAAAAAAGCTGGTAGCGTCGGCATAAATTTATTTAAATATGAACGAGAAAAAAAATCAACGACAATTTAAATCAAATTTCTCTTAAAAATTTCATCCTTCTTTTTTATGAGAAATTCTACATCCTTTCTTAAAAAAGACCGTAATACAACAAATACACAAACTTTGTTCTTAAATTTTTCTGCAATACAAGGAAAATATTAAATACTTACCTCAAAATGTAATTTAAACCACGCGGAACATTCTAGCAAAATGCATTTTTTAACAATAACAGCTTACAATAGTGTCCAGTTTTATTCTATTGTCCAATTTTAAGGGTTTGAACCGGTCTGACCAGTAACTGACCCTTTCTTCCGTGGTCTATTCACGCTATTGTCGCTACAGGTCGGGCAGATGTGTCCACTTCCTAATAAAAAGGGTTGCTGTTTAATTGCGTGTCTATGAATAGGAAAGCTTGCTTATAGTTCGGACAATGGTCAAAAATAAAATAGCGTAAGTGATGCGCCAGGTGTCCAGTCTGTAAATCCTACTAATATTATTAATGCGAAAGTTTGTGACGATTTGTGTTCAAGCAAATAGTACTGAGTGGATTTGATGAAAATTGACTAGCCTGGCTTAAATGAGAAGGTAGAATAAGGTAGATTGTGAATAGGAATTTGCTGTAGAGTATGTTTATCTTCTTACAGAGAAGGCGTAATGTTCAGTTTGTATAATTCTTATTTCTTTCATAACCTTACTTCTCATTATTATTAATCTTCTCATTAGTAGCATAATAAATGCAGTTTGCATGTTTGGATGGACAAGTCGAAAACGGTTTTTTGTACACGGATAGTTTATAACCCGTATATTCCTTATAAATTATATTATTATATTCCTGGGTATAAAGTATCTGTTTAACACGAAAGATACTTATTGCCATGGAAAATGTTAAAACATGGACGTAGCTTCGAGTGGAAACTAGAAACAAATAATATTCTAGTTTCGAGAATAACCTAAAATAATTTGAATGCCTTTTAAACTATTATAAAGCGAAGCAAAATTTCAAATCGTCGTAGATTTATGTCACCACCCGTAGCCGGGAAACGCCGGTATTTGTGAGGCAAATTTTTAGTGTGACGCCCGGATATCCGCGCGGAGTTAACTATTCCTCTCGAGCCGGATAACCGGTGTAAATCTTACATTAGATCTGTGTACAACTGGCTGTTATTGTGGATTTTGGGATTTTGTTTCTTATGGCTAATGTTTGTTCGAAGTAGATTCTTTTAGTTTTCGAAATTACTTTTTACTTTTAGTTTTTGGAGTGAAGACTAGACATAAGGCCGTGTTAATAGTCTGCTATGGTGGAAGTTCGGTTTTAAAAACATATTTGACATACTAAAATAGGTCGATTAACCACGTAACTCATTAATGGGTCTTAGTTACTGCAATTAAAAAAAGTATACTATTAAACTGCCGCATTTTTTCTCACATAAATGTGGCAATCAATAGCAAAGAAACTTAAGTAAAAAATAAATCGGTGAAACAAAAACTAAAAAAATACCAATATTTGTTTTATTCCAAAAAAAAGTGCATTAATATTCTAAATATTACTGTTAAAAACCTTTGATAGTTTGGCCAAACTACGCTCAAATATTAAAGTAAAATTTTGCACCTCTCCTCTAAGAAAATGTCACAGCAAATACGAAAATCTTGAACCAATCGAAGTATTTCAATCGTGGAAATTTCTGGCGACACGTTTCCGAAGCTCCTGACCTCAAGATTAAAAGGGCTCAGTTTAAAGGTGTATTTATTTCACAATCAACGTTTTAACTTTACAAGATATCATCTTACTTTTTGCGTCAAAGATGGCTGACTCTAAAATATCGAGTTTGTAGGCGTAAAGTTTTTGTTGAGTACCAAGTTTTGGTGTCGAACTTTACTGAATATAGATTTAAAGAGTGGGCGTTTTGTTAGAAAACCAACCCTCTATCGATAACTAAAGCTAGAATTACTATAAAAGGAAACATGTGAATAATAGTAACTTTTTGGAAGTCAATTCAATTTTGGGTAGCAAAGCCGCTGCCATTAGATTTTTCAGCAAAACTATTCGCAGCCTGGCTAATTGCTGAGTGGTTCTGCATTATTTAAAATACAATTTCCTCGTAACTTTTTCACTGCTCTTTGAGCTTTTCTAATTTATTTTTGCTTAAGGTTTGAACCTTCCTATACTAAAACAGCAAGACAGTACTACGATAGATATCTTAAACAATGAATGTACAGCACCAGAACAAATTGAACAATGGAAGCCGTAAAAGGATTGAGAAGAGAGGGAGTCGCAGATGGACACGTTTGCCCAATAATAGTATGATACTTATAACTTCTGGTTGTCCAATAAATAAATAAATGATACATCTGTTACTACTAGAGTAACAGATTCGTAGGTGGACACCTTTCCCCAGCTGTGGGATAGCACAGTCTAGCAGTAATAACAATCCCATTGTCAAATAAAAGCCATTAAACATCAGCTTAGCTAGCAAGTGTACAAGTCACGACAGGAAGCCGGCAATAATTCGCCGGTGTTTTCGCGAATTCTTACCACTGCGGTATACAGGGTGCTTCCGTCGTTACGTTTATCTTCCGTCCTTATCTGATTGTAGTGTAGCGAGTGCGATGCTAGATTCCAACTAGTTTTCGGTATTGCGGTCGTTGGAACTATTTTTGGTGGAAATTTTGTTAGTGGCCTATTTTTTAGGGAAGAACTATATTCTATTTTAAATTTAGCTGTTGTAAATTGAATATCATTACGTTAACAACATAACATAATATAATATGCCAAATAGTAAAGTTCTTGTATCTTCTTCGATTCTAAGTTAAGGCACTAACCCAGACACCTTAATTTCGGATGTAGATATTACTTAATGTCCGTGATTTTTCGTCTTTGTCCATGCAAACTCTAAAGAACTAAATTGGGTAGAATAGAAAAATAATTATATTCTACCTAATTTAGTCCAGCTGATATAAAATAAATACTACCACTACTGTACATCCTACAGAGTATTAGAATGACTTTTAACAAAATACAAAAAGAAATCAAAAGAATAATCAAGATTGAAATCAAACCCCTAAACATCCCTTTATCATCCCTAAATCTAAACTCCATAACTAAATTACTATAAAAACAAACATACTCATAAACCTATCAAAACATTTCTACAGATAATAAAAGAGAAAAAAATACTATAACGCTATGACAACAGGTGGTGGGCAGACTTACAGACACGTTCACACATCTGTGACGTCATTGACAGGGGAAAGACATACCATAGAGTATAATATAAAGACGGGTTATGGAGTTTTGTACCTATGACTTGAAGAAGTGAAGGTATTGGCCATACTAAAATTATTTAGTAAACAATGTGAAGGTATTTATGTGTTATTATGATAAGTTATGAATACAAAATAATCTTTTCTGTTTGTTTTTAATGGCACTGAACCGATTTTCATAAAATTTGGCAATGAGGAAGTTAAAGGTTGTGATCAAATATAGCACTTCTTTTTCGAGAATTTATGTACTTATCAACAACTATTTTAATATAGTTATAATTACCTGATCTAAAAAACCTTCTAAAATGTAGTGTAGGTGGTTAAGTACGATAAACAATATTGTTATGTACTTCGAGTTTGTATGGATCTGCCTACCCTTATAATGAAAAGGTATGATTTTATGTACGTATGTAACTCACCGTATGTTTATCACATTAGTTAGAAACCAAATGACCCGTTTCTTATTTTTAATCTTTGACCGAGGTTAACAAGGTGTCGATCGTTTATTTATTGAAAGCGAAGTTATTGAATTTTAAAATGGATCCTTCCGTCTTCGATCACACAAGTCCTATTCGCGACTGAAAAAATATCGAACACTTGATTTTCAACCTTATTCAATTGCAATAAGAACTACTACATATTTTGAAGACAGGATTTGTATTGAAGAATGCAATGTAATCATTTTGTAAAGCAAGCAAGCTTCCGATACAAAAAGATATTCAATATTCACTCTTATGCCTATTTTTATAAGAACTATAATAACAATTTCCATTATTTCATTTTTTTACGTAAAACCTATTTTACAAAATGCGTTCGAACGAATCGAAATTTAAAATTTCTTCAAAATGGTGTCCTATGTCTTCGAAATAAGAGCGCGGGAATATTTCGCGGGCTTTTTCGAAAATAGAACATGGAAGTGACGACACATGTCAAGTAGAAAACGAAAGTTAAGGATAACACTTTGTCGATTTAAAATCATTTATCGAACGTCCTTAACAGGTGGCCAGTGAAAGTCTTATACTTTTTTAAGAAATAAATTGTTGTTGCCAGGTTGGAATTTTATGCATTTTAGTAAAAAACCGTGTCATGTTTAATAGTTTTTTTTTGGAACAAAGTGATTTTAGAATACGATGATTTAGAGTATGACATGTAACTGCTGTTGTTTCCACCGATTTCTTTTTTTATTGTACGATTCTTTTTTTAACGATATGTTTTAAAGGTTAAAATATCGTCGTTCATTGTATTTCAATCCATTTTTCTCGTAACTGTTTGTTAACGAATAAGATCTCTGGCATATAGGGGATTTGAAACAGTTTGTACAAATCTTCGCGATTTGTATAAATTAAATCTCCTAGTTGTTTTACATTACCTGTCTTGTTTTTACAAAACTAGAAAACTCTTTGTTTCCTTTTTCATCGTATCTCAGACATGAAAATGTAGAACATTTGCATATTGGTTCATCATCATATTTACATTATAAGGTTGGTTTTAAAGAAAATTGTAAGTATTAAAATTATAATTTTCTTTAAGGCTATACAAAACAAAGTAATCAATAAAACAGTCTATAATTGCGTGGCTACATTGGCTACCCTGTAATTGTCTGTAATTGTGACTAGCCCTTACGAAGACGGCTACAAATAATAGGGGACAATATTTTCATAAACAATGTTCTTAATAAGTAGAAAATATAATTCAAAAATGTATACAGTTGCAAAATTTAAAAAAAAAATGGTTTCTGAGAGTAGAATTTTCTGGGAGGCTTTCTATTAATATAGCTTCAAATGGAGTCTGGAGGTGCTGGAACAACCGTATGGTAACCGTATAGGTCATATATATTATAATAGCCTGCCTTGATCAGTTCTTTTTTTTTTAATTCTGAAAGTTTTGATGCTTTTTATGCAGTTCTTGAAGGTAGGTATGTAGAGTCCCACATCCCACTTTTCCCTTTTTATTCTGAGTGATAAACCTTGATCATCGACTGGACAGAGACGCCCTTTTCATACAATATTTCTCGGGAGCTAGCCAGTTGTCGAAAGTCGATAGCTGTGGTATAGATTTGCGCTACGGCTATGCAAATTTAAAACGTCTTCTTTTGACTAACTTTAAAGGCATCAATAAGCCATATTATGAGAAATATCGCTAACAATGTACTTTACAAAACCGCTAGAACGTGAAAACTGTATTTCAAATCATTTTGATTGCAGACTACAGTGTTATAAATATGTAAAACGTCATATTATATCACTCTCTCATCATTTCAATGACAATAACTTATAAATAAGTATCAGTCTTTATATTCAATTTGCGAAATCGTTTCGTCACGGTGTACCGGGTTCGAATCGCGACGCACAAAAATGATATGACATTAGCATGGTTAGTAAAATATTACTTTGTTAAGCCACGCCCCTTTTGAGTAGGTGATTTGGATATTTTCGTTTGAATTGCTAGCATTTTGTACCAAAGTGAAGTTATACTTAAGAAAATTGGCATTTTACTAACGATAACAGGCAATACTGCATTCTTAATATAACAAATTATACTAAATTAATTTTCAGTACTTGTCTATTTAAGTATAATTTAGTGTGCAGTAATTTAGTTATTTTATATCAAAACTAGTAATACTAATACTACTTCGTTCGAATGTGAGAAAATTACGTATCAATCTACATTTATGCGTTACTCTTATAAAAGGCCATAACTATGCCTATTATTTCTCCTGTGCTATATGCATCAACCATGCGGTCACCCATCTTCAGGCTGTTTGAGATAATAATTGCTTACCTTACTAAACCTTGAATATACGTTAGTATTCCGCTTGTTAATTAATCTCAAACTACCCTCACATAATTACAAAGCAAGTAAAAACGGGATCGAAGTGAAACTATAAAACAATCTACCTATATACAGCCTCCCCTTATACAGGACGCTACAAAACAGGGCAACTCGCCGCTTAGCTATGTAAGTGCAATTTAAAATGTAAATTAACACAGCAAAGAAGTAGGGGGGCACCAACACTTGGGGAATTTCCACCAACACTGTCTTGGCCACCCTGAATAACGACTTTTGAAATTCTAAACTTATATCAAGAATACAAACAATTGAATTGCTACCTTATACTGTAATAAATAAAGTTGAAAATTGCTTGTGACATTTTTGCACTTACGACGTTTTGTTTCCCATGTTTTTAGGGATGTAAAAACTCTTCCACTCAAAGTGTTTTCAATTTTATTTGTAGGTAAATAGAGTTGTTTTTTGCTCGTGTTTCGAAGGTTGTATATAGGCTTTTCTTGGTATAATTTTTATATTTTCTTCCCGACAGTAGAGATTTGTTACGTGCAAGTTGTAGCGGACTCTCGGGCTCGCGGAATAAATTATTACGCGGCAACTCTGATTGCTTTTTAATTTTGATTTTATTTTTAATTGGAAAATAAATTGATGTCGAAATAGAGTGCTGTTGCTTTCTTACGATTAGTATTGGAGTTCTTTTATAGAATTGAGTTAGTATATTTATGAAACACAGAAAACTTCAACAGTTACAGAGTTGCTATGGGTGCTTCATTTACCAAAGTATATTATTATACTCAAAGTAAAATAGACTAAGAAAAAGAGAAAAAGAAAGATGAATTGTTTATATTACCAAAGTATTCATTTATAAATTGTGACGAATATGGTAGACGCTTCTTTCGACCATGGAGACCACACGTAATTAATTACAGAATTATCTTTTAAGTAAATATCGATTACCATGCTACTGATATTTTACTTGACGTCAGTTGGTAAGAGATCTCTACTTAATTAAACTACAGGTAAGTATACTTATTATCAGTGTGTAAATGGTCAGGTACATGGCAAATATACCAAAGGACACCATTTATAATATTTTAAACCTATTAAAGCGTTTCGCCACGGAATAAACTGTTTACTTGGACAGTCAGAGAAAGTGCCTCATAATTAATTAGATAAAATAATTTAATACAGCCTTACAATTAGGCGCTGTTAAAAACATACTGCATGTCGGAAGTTCTCAGGTACTTAAATTTTCTAAGCTAAGTACTACAAACTGCGGCTACAAAAATAGCCTACAAAAACAAACATATTTACCCCAACACACCATCCACTAAGAAACACCCCTGTTTTAAAACATAACCTAAAAAAGCCCTCCGCCATATTATTATTCAAAAACACACAAAAAACCTTCTCAAGGCGTCTCCTTGGTGGAGCGGAGAGGCCACTTCTTTTTTCTCCCCTCCTCCCCCCTCTTGTAGGGAAAGAGGGTGAGGGTGGGAGGGTCGCCGAGAAATGGAAAACTCGGGAAAATTGTAGCATTCTTGAGGCGACGCTCTGCTCACACCTTCTTGCGGCAGGGGTTGTCAACAATTGGTCGTTGTTGTTGGTACCAATTTTTTTCGGTTATTTAATATTTATTTTTCTTCCAACTATTTGCTTGTTAATAAGCTTTAGATACGATTCAGACGACTTACAAAATACAGAACATTCAGAATTCAGAAAATAAAACATAACAATAAGCCATAGATCGTCTCCGTAAAGTCTTATTCCATCTACTCATTCAAACATCATCACAAAACCTACACGAGACCTTGAACAAATCTTAAGCAGTCGTAGTTCTACCAATTTTTTATTGCAGTCTAAAGACAAGATACTTCACACGAAATAATAGTTAAAGAAACAAGTCAATCAGAATAATGTACAAAAATATTCTCTACAGTACTTACTTGAACAGCGGAAAAGTAAAGGGAAGAAACTGTTGAGCACCCCAGTAACGGCGCGCAACGTAAAAAGGAGCGCTGTGTCGGACGCCCCCCTACCCCGCCGCGCCGCGCCCCCCACCCCTCGGCCACGGACAGCGTCTCGGGGTACGGATTTGAGGGTAGGTTTGTTTTAGAAATTATTTTTTTTATAAAAAACATGATAATAAAATGTTGTTTGTCGGCCTCTGTGGCGCCGTGATTATAGTGGTCACCAAGCTATACCACTGCATTAGGGGCAGTGAGTTCGATTCCCGCACGTACACGATCCTTCGATCGCGGGGAATGTGTAAACACTAACAACTAATCTGGGGGCACGGAAGTGCCCCCGCAAGTCGAGCAAAAAAAAAGCGGCACGGCCGTAACATCCTTTTCTCGAAGCAATTCGGGCTATTTTTGACACCCCTATAATTTCGTTGTGGATAACACAAGAAGCCTGGATTTTCAGCAACTAATCAGTCATTGTATAAACACGGTATATTTAAAATTTCAGTCAATTTGAACCAGTAGTTTAAGAATGACAACTTGTTAAAATTTTGAATTTTGTCACTCACTGATTCACTGACTCACTGACTCACCGATCATCAAAAGTCTAAGGTACTTCTAGCAGACTTAGAAGCTTAAAATTTAGAATACAAATAGGGTTTAGTGTCTTAATCATGGGAAAAATTTAATATTGTCTAATTTCGGTCCAGTTTTCTAAATACACAAACTGCAACAATAACTTTGTAATCCTATATAAATGTATAAGATTACAAGGTTACATTTGCAGTTAATGAATTATTATTACTGTAGAAAATAAAATAAATAGGTGTAAATAGGTACCTACTATATGACGCATAACAGGAGAGGGTATAGGGTGGGTAAGGGTGTTTAGCCCATGAAACTGAATAACATTCCCACAGGAAAATATGTTGAATTATGAAAAAAAAACGTCTTTCCTTACAAATTGGACTTATGTTCGCTCTACAAAAAGAAGTGAGATGCCATCAAAAACATTCTGTAAAAACCTCAAGTCTCGCCGTAAAAAGTTGTGAGATCTATATAATACCAAGTCGATTAATCTATTTAGTCTCTACTTAAAGGACCTTCTGTCTTAAGTTATTACGAATGTTATTATCATGCCAATTAAAAAAAAATACCTTTAAAACAAATAGATCGACTTGGTCATCGCAAGAAAACACAAATTCTCCATTAACATTTCAGGAGCATTAACTTCTTGTCGTGCTGTGTAGTGTGATACATACTAATAATCAAATCATGCGATGGCCAGGTCGGTCTATTTGTTTTAGAGGTATTTTTTTTAAAATTGGCATGATAATAACATTCGTAATAACTTAAGACAGAAGGTCCTTTAAGTAGAGACTAAATAGATTAATCGACTTGGTATTATATAGATCTCACAACTTTTTACGGCGAGACTTGAGGTTTTTACAGAATGTTTTTGATGGCATTTGTTTATTACTTTTAGTTTTGTAAATGCAGAATCACTTGAACAGATTTTGAGGTATCAAAGTTATTAAGGTGGTATAGTGAGTAGTACTCTTAACCGGCGGTCCTGTATGACAAGATGTACGGACGGATGAGAATAAGGCAAGCATAGTTTGTAATGATCGTACTAAGCGTTCTTTGGTCTCCGCTTATGGGAAAAAGGGCGTGATATTATGTATGTATATTGTTAAATAAATATCATTGGACAACTCACACACGGTAATTGGATTCCAAACTAAGCAAAGCTTGTATACCTACTTAAATACTTAAATAGACATACATACATCGACAACCAGGCTCAGAACAGATATTCGTGCTCATCACACAAATATTTGTCCCAGGTAGGATTTGAACACACCACACATTGCGTTGAGGTGACCACTTTAACCACCATACGTGTATTCAAAAAACGGTATAATTTTTTTTCCCAAAAATACGGCACTCTAACTCCGTCCCCTTGGTTGTCGCGGCGGGTTCCGTGCCGGCGTTTTACATATTTCTTCAGTTCACCGCCATTGTGTGAGCGCCGCGTATTGAATCAACTGTACCTACTTGCACCTATATACCTATATAACACTTCTTTGTTCCACCCGGACGATAATACGGAACATTACCGGGTATTCGCCGGATATATCCGGGAAAAATTTTGCAAGATTGGAAGCTATAAGAATATTTTAAGGCACATTTTTTAATTAATATAATATTAGGAGTAAGATAATGACAGTAAACAGAGTTCCGATATGTCAAAAATTATTGTCAGAAATAATAACCAGTCTAAAATTTTGTGTATTCTGTATTTTGTACCGAAAGGACAAGCAAATTATTACTATATTATTTGATATTTTCTACGGTTAATATTTATAAAACCTTCATATTTTGCCTTTAAACTAACTCAATTTAAAAATACGGATCTCTATCAATCCAAATTCCTCCTTAGAAATACTTCTCTCGATGGAATAAACAAACCCGCGCTCATCCCCTAAACAATCCCAATAAATGGCTATACAACAATAAATAATAGTACTGTCTTACCATCCATCTCAACACGGCTCACCCTTTACCCAGCCATTATAATTTTCTTAAGGCTTTTTGCATCATTTACGCTGAGCCAAACAAAACAACCACCATTGTATCCAGACCTCTCAATTTCCAAACATAGCCCTAAAATGTAAGTAATTTTTCTAACTATTCGGATTGGGAGGGGTCTAGGTATTTTGGTCGGATATCTGCTGACACACTGGCGGATGGTGACGTCATCAAGGGGGAGGATTCACCCCCCTTTTATCTTAGACCTGTAAAAATTATTATTTGGTTAATAGCGTTGTTTTTCAGCGCCAAAAATGAGCTACCATCGATTGAAGGGAAACCGCAAAATGTAATATTTTTATTTATTTTAGCTGTTCAATAATTTACATAAAAAAACAAAACTCTAAGTTTTAGGTATGCTTTAGCATGCTGTAATATGCCACTCAGTAGATGAACATAAAAGTATAAAGTTAAATTAGTAAGGAAGAACAGGGATATATTTTTAAAAAACTTTGCAAAGTAAGAATTTGTTCCTGAAACATAAAGATTTTTTCAGAAATTGAAGAAAAATATCATAATAATTGAAGTAAGTAATAAAGAAAAGTCTAGTGTACACGGAAGCAACGCATGCATTGTATTTGGTTTTACTTTATAGACATCGCTGGCCAAGCTATATCCTGACTGCTGAAAATAAGCATGAGTACCTGTACCGCAGTTTTTTTACCTTATACATTTTTTCCTGATAGCAGAACAGTAGCTCGATTCTCTACTACTATCGACTACCGACAACCGACCTGTCATCGAGAAATTTTGTATGAAAATCTGATCAGCGCCTCTGACGGGCGTCGTAGGAAACATTTTAGCAGTACATTCTAAATGTCAAATTTTCGATAGCTAGCCGGTTGTCGGTAGTCGATAGTGGTAGAGAATCGAGGTACTGAAACGTGTGCGGTAGATACATATTAAACCAAGAAAACAATTGCTATAACTTGATATTTCTCACTCATTGTATTGTACAACTAACTCCAAAAACTACGGACATCAACAACAGCTCACAAGAATTTCAAAACTTAATTTAATATTATTGAACCGTTCGCCTTCTCTACTTTCGACCGGCGTCGTTGCCAGACTGCCACGTTGCCAAATTTATGTTTTTTGCCAACTACTGGCATTATCTCGTTTTAATGTTAGAACCTGTTTTTGCCTTTTTACTGCGTTTGGCATCATCTGAACCAGCGTTTTAGGGTTGACTTGGCAATTTGTTATAAGATAGTGCTTTTTATGGCTCTGATAAAATTAATTATTGCGCCAATAAAAATGGCGTTAAAATAAGCAGATAACTTAATTAGTTGGACTTTTGAAGTTTATATTAAACTTTCTATAGTTATGATAATCGGTAAGGTTACATTCTTAAAATGCAATCTGTGATTTTATAAAAAAGAGGAATCTGAAAAATATTGGTAAACTATTTAAAAATTTGTTCCTTATTGTGATTATTATAGTAATACAATATCGTAACCAACGTGTTTGCGACCACAATCGAATTAATACAAAACTTAAGTGGGGACTCCCTACATCAACAAATAGGTACTTCCCATTAAACCCTTAGTGTGAAAATCCAAAAAAACCACAAACAATCGTAAAAAAGTCTTGTGGTAACACAAACGCACTCACGCACACTGCAACACGAATAAGTACACAAAATGCATTAGTGTGAGTGTTCGCCGTAGCCTCCATTGGGCACGGAGCAATTTCTTTATTGATCCATATTTCTTCTTCTTTAGACTGGCCCGCGGGGGGGTTAAAGGGTGGGGGTGTCTCCCTCCCCTCCCGGAGGTGTTTTTCTACAGTTTTAATGAACGTAGAACTCGAAAATGGCGCAAGGAGTTTCGGGGAGGGGGCGAAAAGGTTATTAATGCTTTTTAAGCTGAGTAATTCTCTCCCTTTACGTTTAGGCGGGCGTTCTTTTTTTGAATATTTTTTTTTCGTTTCTCGTTTGCGGTTTATAATTGGCCATTGTTTTGGGCCTGTTAGGTAATTATGTTTATTTTTTTATTGAGAATGTATTGTTTAGAAGCTTGTGAGTTTTTTTATAACTTTTACTTTTAAATATTTTATTGGTTTGTTAGCTGCTAATGCCACGTTTTTGTAAATAACGAAATTACCGAGATGGTAGACGCTAGTCAAGAAATTATGCATTTTATGCTTACCTTACCATCATTAAGTAATGCTTATTTACCGTAAAGTCAAATTGTTATCCACAATTAAGTAACATAAGGTAGGTTAATAAATCGTCGAAACCTGTGAGGAAAATATTCCCAGTTCTGCTTTTTACAGGAATCAAACGTGTAAATCTCCGAAACATTAGTTATTGAGTAATTAATTCTTGAAAAACCTTGAATCATAACTAGGTTCTAATAAAACAATTTTAGCTTTATTACCTAATTAAGCTAACATATATGTAAGGTTAATTAGTTAACATAAAGATTTTGTTATAAAATCTAGTAAACATCTGTGTTTGTAATATATTTATTAATATATTAGATTTATTAGAATTTAGTTGATACGAGCAAATATTTCATCGTTTATTAATTGTATCGAATCGAGTATTTTTATTATTTATATGGCAACACTAAGAATAACGTCTTTTTTTTCTGGGCGTTTGAAAGTATTAAAAAGGTGTCGCCATTTTGAACGGTTGGATCAAACGGTCGTTAGAAATAAATCCGTAATTATTACGATAATCGTCGTTTCGTTTGAGAAATAAAGTATAGATCCTTTATATAGAGGTAGTTTCTAAAAACATTGTTTCATTAGAACCTTAAATTAACATAAGTTTCATTCACTCGAAGCTTTATCGTAAAATTTCTTTACAATAGAAACATTCTAATATTGGAGATACCTAATAATATTATACTGTACGCGCTATTTTTCTACGAAATAAAGGTAACAAGAAACTGGAAGAGTACCTAAATAACCATTTAATTTTGACTTCCCTATTTCAACTGAAATCTATTATAAAATCTCAAATATATTAAACTAACTGCATAGGTTTTTGTGACTTTAATGTAAAATACAAGTAATAACGAATCTCTTGCAATTTTTTAAACAAAGTTACTAAAATTGAGCCATTCTTACTCGATAATCAATAAAATACGGGTCCTTTAAACCCGATGGTGAAAATGTTCTTATTTATCTCCATTCTACATATTTTTTCAATGCCAAGAAAGCTTCTCAAACTATAAAACAGTTACTCTTCTAACTCAGTACTTTAAACTCAATTAATTATTCCACCCCAAATCAAATTCAAAAACATAATTAAACACTCCATCCACACAAAAAAAAGTTCTAAAACAAAAAAACCACCTAATTCTGCAGTCATATGATATTTTATCTCATACAACACACTCGCCAAAAAAAAAAGAAATCCCATCCCTTACAAATTTGAAAAAACATCCCTATAATTCGGCTCATTACCGAAACGGTGCAAAAACATATTCAACCCTTATAGTCGTCATAAATAAAGGCGAAGGGAAAAATTTTATTATCCCCGTACCACCCCTTTTCACCCCTTAAGGAGAAATATGAAATAAAATGAAAATGTACCTAATGGGGAAAAAATACTGAGAGCGGCAAGACAAAGGGATGGGACGGGGTAAGTTGGGGTGGAAACGGCTTTTTGAAAAAAATATTAAGAAACGGTAAAAAAACATTGAAAGGCTACTAATTCTTGAAATTAGAATAATGCAAAATGCAAATGCTCCAATTTAACAATTGTGTGTTAAAATGTTGCGCACACCTAACTATCCTATGGTTTAATCTTACTTACTATATTACACGTAAAAATATGGGAATCGATCATCAACCGTTTTAACTGCAAGCTTAATTTATATAAGAATTGAAGGGAACATTTATGGATGACTCAATCCCATACATTTTCCTCTATTTAGAAATTAACCTATGACCCTCGCCCAGTCTTACTGATGTTGTAACCACTGCACTACGAAAGTCAAACTTTGATACATCATGTATTGAGTCCCAAATATTTACTAAAATTGATAAAATTTCCCCTTCCTCCAAAACTTTTTCTTTCTAACCTCCTTTCATAAAGATTTCTATAATTCATACTAGCTGACACGGCAAAAGTGGTTTTGTGATATGAATGAAAAAAAGTGTCACTTCGGAGTATGAAAAATAGATGTTGGCCGATTCTCAGACCTACTGAATACGCATTTCAAATTTGGTAAAAATCGGTTAAGGAGTTTCGGAGGAGTATGGCAACGAAAACTGACGCGAGAATTTTATGTATTAGATTTTATATTATTATTTCATTCTAAAACATATTTTTCTTTCTTACTTCCATTCATAATAATCTTATCTAATGTTAGAAAATAGAAGTCCCTCTCCACATTAGCCGCAGTACTCCGGGCGAGGGAGTACACCACAGGCCTCCGGCGGCAAAGACTCATTCCTATAAATCTGCCTTATCATAAAAATATACGCGTATCTACCACGGCTTTACGATTGCGGTTATATCTACTTTTATATATACATATTATGTGTTCACTTGTATGTCTGTATGGAGGAGGAATTGAAGTTTTGTTTCGTATGTTTTTCTTGGACTCTTTTCCGTGTTTAATGTGTTATTTGAAACTTAGGTAAAGAAGACAAACGATGATGAGTTAATATTTACTTGATTTTTACTTTAAATGCGTTTCCTTAGTGTGTAGAAAAACAAACTGAATAAGTTGACTGAAATAGCTACGAGACATGTAATTGAAAAAATACTAGACAGATCTGGGTTGTAAAGAATGAAATAAAAATATTACAACACAATAACGAATCGAACCCAAGACTTCGTATTTATCAATCTAATATATAAAATTCTCGCGTCACAGTTTTCGTTGCCATACTCCTCCGAAACGGCTTGACCGATTCTCACGAAATTTTGTGAGCATATTATTGAGTATCAGGTCTGAGAATCGGCCAACTATTCTTCATACCCCTCAGTAACACTTTTTTTTATTTATATATGGCAAAACAACGTTTGCCGGGTCAGCTAGTGTACAATAAAAATTATGATAGTACCAAACACGAGATCTTGTTTTGTTATATAATGCAGTACTTTATTTATAATATAATATTACTTTATTATATTATTTATAGGAACTCATTGTCATTGTGTTCTCCTGGTTAATCTCAACGTGATTTGCACAAAAACATCATTTTCAAACTGTTGGTTTTCTCTTCGGACTTGAGAGGCTTAAGATTGTGTCTTATTTTTTGAAACGGTTTATTTTTGACGATTTTTAGGAACCGGTACATCATTTTGTATAAATTTTATAAGCTGCGTATATGCTATATTTTATAAGAGCGACAAAAAACCCAACGACGTAAAACTTAAGACTAGATTTTTTTTAACTCATTATTAAAGCTGTTCATATATTATTATTTATCATATAAAGCTGGACAGGAGCCCAGCAGTGGGACATCGTCTCCTCGCGAACGAAGGAGGGGTTAGGCCTTGAGTCCACCGCGCTGGCCAAGTGCGTGTTGGGGACTTTGCATGTCCACGTAAATGTAAATTCGAAGTTATTATTAGTAAAACCCATTTCTTTCTTATTCTCTCTCTCATCGAATGGTTAGTGGCCAACCTAGTGTCAAAGTTGTTCAAGCCGCCCGAAGGCCTTTGACATGGCTTAACGACTGTTATCTTAATAGACAACAACCGGGACCGACTTTTTACGTGCCCTCCGAAGCACGTAGACGCCCAGTTCAAATACCACTATGCGGTCACCCATCTATGGAATGACCGCGCCAAGGTTAGCTTAACCCACAGATCGTTTACCGAACGGTGAGCGCAACTAGCTATGGGCGCAATTTCTTTCTTATGAAAGGCAGCAATATCTGTCCTAAATATTAAAATTAATAATTCATACTAAAAAATATAAACAAAATATACAATTCAACTTACAGTTAACGGATCCATGTATCTTACATTTATTTATTCCGCCTGGAATCAAACCTGAAACCCTAGATCTAGTATCAACTCAATATCAACTACGTCTAACCGACCTAGCAAAATAAGTATAATGATTAAGGATAGACATCCATTGCAGTACATCTTACCATCAAAACATAAATTATAAAGATTATTTTCCTTTAAGTTATGTATGGATATATAATATACTCTTATTCGCATCGCGGCAAGGCGAAGGTACTGTAACGTGATTATAAAATCGATTAGCCGCGTCTCAGCCTAAGAATAACTTCGCCATGGCTATTATGGTGAGTGTATGGGGTATTTTTGTTTTACAGGGAAGATGATAGCGTGTCTTCTATTTGGTAAAGATTTACTGGTATTCTGAATACTATCAAATCAAATCATTTATTTACTAGAATGTAGTACAAAAATGGTGTTATTCTTTCTCTACCTGTCACATTCTGCCATAACAATGGCCTGTAAATATTTGTGTCAATAAATTTAAGAGTATTATTAATTTAAATGTGAATATTATTAAAATGAAGTAATATAAATGTCATACTACAGAACTTACTATTACTATTTACTATTAGTTATCGTTAACTACTAAAGAAATAAAGCTATTGCAGTCTTATTAATAGCTGTCTGATTGTAATGAGGAGATAAAAATTGTCGCATGGTTTTTAAAACTTGGGATCTCATAAGGTCTCTTTGTCTATGTGTGTGTCTATCTTTTACGCTTTCATGGGCAAACTTGTGAATAGATGTCGATATAATGAGGGAAACTGAGAATTCAACAAAAGATCTATTACTTAAAAAAACCTTTAAACTTGCTGAACAAGGACCAAGGCCATTCACTAGGTACGATCCTTACCAACTTCCCTTGCTTCATTTACACCACATACCAAATAATATGTAAAGTAAAAAAACTTTTTAAATAAGGAGCTTTTTAATTATAGATAAAAAATCCTTATTAATAAAACTCAAAAATGAATAACACCGATATTCCTTTAAACTCGACCGTTGAAGTGAAAAATCCTTTCCTTTATTATCTTCAAACGGTCCTTTTACTGCGCAGGTAAAAGAAAATCGGGGCCCTTGCAAAAATTAGCTGCGGAAGGGCCCAGGAGGGTGGGGGTAAGAGAATTTTTCGACATATGGGGTGGGCCCGGTTTTTGTTCAAGTAAGTGAATTTCGGAGATTTTTTTTTTTGTTAATGCTGTGTTTAGTTAGTGATAAGGGGATTTTCTGTTTATGTATCGTTTGTCTTTTATGGTATGTTAGGTTTGAAATATAGTTAAGTGGAAGTATTCTTTAAATGAATAGTAGTATTGTAGTATTGTAAATTCTCATTGTTACGTGGTGAATTATAAGTTATACATTAAAAAGTTTTCGATTCCCTATGAAATCTGCGATGCGATGCGTCAATAGTTTATAACCATTTACTAAACGAAGTACAGATTAAAAGACAGTAACATTGTCCACAGATTCAACAAACTTCTTTAACTATTCTTCTGTTTTTTTTTCTGTCCACAACCGTGATGACCACGTCTAATAAGCCTCTTACGTGATTGACAACAAACATGAACTTCGAATAATGAGAGGTGAATCAAGACATTAGATCATCAGATTTGCTACAGCATACTTTAAGTTTTGTTTACTCGAAACCAAATCTTAGAATAATTTCCGGATATTTCGACAGACCAGACTATGATGAATGTCACCGAGCACGAGAACTTGAAATTGTCATTACTCTCCCATTTTCAAACTCTAAAGAAATTGTCTTGACCAACCAATCAAGTTTTTTTTCGTAAACTACTCATATACTTATTTTCTTTGAAGTATAATCAAACGCAACACCAAAACACAATCAATCTGAAAAACCCAAGCTTTACTTGTCATAAAACCGTACCGTTACCCCATCTTTGAAAAGTCCCTTCGATTTTTTCTATAGGTACAGTCCCCGCCTTACCTCGGAGGGCCGGAGGGCGTCCCTCCAGCTTATAATTGGGAGTGGATCCAAAGTTACACCCTCAGATTAAAATATTTATTTTTGCGATGGAAAGAAAAAGTACGGTACTAAGTAACGTTGGCGGCAAAAACATGTGAATAATTTTGTTTTATTTTGCAGATTTTTTCGTGGCCAGCTATAGTTGTACAAAATCAGCTTATATAGCTACTACTATAATAGCTGGGTCTTAAAGAAACTAGAAGCTTGAAGAAATCATAACATTGCATAAAGCGAGTGTATTAGTCCAAATAGTAATAATGTATTGACTTTTAACTAGTATACCAGATATAAAAGTAATTCTTTGATAGATATTTAAATAAAAATATATGGTTTGTGTGTGGCTGATATGAGGAAATGCATTATTTGTCATTTACACAAAAGAATTCTAATACCACCACCCCCTTAAAATGTCTTATACATTTGAGATGAACAAAATTTCAGTCCGCCATAAAAAATATAAATAAAAATCCTTGGCATCAGCTGCAACATGCGGTTGACTGTACTACGCGCGACGATACGCCGTCCTTAAAAGGGTTTGTACCGAAATATAATTTCGGAGTTGACTGTACTTAGTTTTCACACAAAAAATTATGGAGACGGCGAATAATAAAATTTTGAGGTAATTTTCTAACTTTTGAGAGTATTAGAGTGGGTTACCGTATAGATTTTTGAGAAAATTTAAGACTTATGTTGGTAAGGGCCAGTTTTAGGGCTTACAAATAAGTGTCTATTATGATAGCGTATCTGATAATACAGGCAGTAAGTATTTGAAAAAGTCCGTCTATTTGTCTACTTGTTTAGCTAACCGATAGTAATCCAGCGGCGATGAAACTGGTAGTTACTCTACTGTAATTCAGAACGGGTAAATAAAACTCTGTCACTTTATAAGTGAAATCGTTAGCAAACTCATACGTCTATTGTTATTTCTGAATATTGAATATAACAATTGTGAAAATTTAATTAAGTTCGGAATTTTAGTCGTCTACAAAAAGACTTAAAATTCTTGTGTGAAATAAATCCTAATGTAAATTATAATATGAAATTATGAATGTGAAATTATAAAACGTAATTACCAAGAAGCGTGAAATCTTTGCTTTATTTATTTGAAGTTAAAAAAAAAGATTGAAAACCAAACTGCTACTGCTATTCTAATAAGGAAAACTGCTATTTAGTAATTATTTACATATTCTAATAAGATTAAATAATAAGGCCGGTTGTAACACATAAAACTTAAAAAATCTTCTGTTTAACATTACAAAGTAAACGTTGAAATCATTTATCACAACTAAAGAAAGGCTGACGCAACTCAACATTTCTATCTTTTAAGGAATTGAACCCACGACCTTCGTTGTAGTGGTTACAGAAAGGCACAATTTTATCACAACCACACAACCTTACAAGAATATTTAACAAGTATTATTCAAGTCTATTAATCTTATAAGAGTACAAAGAAACAAAATATCTAACTCTAATGCACTCTATTCCATTCTATGTTCCCGAGAACTCGTCTAATGGAAAAAAGGATAAAATTTTGAGGGTACCTTTTAATATTTTTTTCATTAAAGTTTTTAATATTAATGGGAACGTATCGGAGTTACAGCGCAGTGTAATTATTTCCCGGGATTTTACGTTTTCCGGCCGAATCGTCTACCTGACTGTGTTGGGGTATAAAGCCAGCGGTTACAGGGTTAACTGGCGGGCATATTGAAAGAAACTAGCCGTGAAAAGTACGGTATTATAATATATGTAACTTGTACAAAGTTTTAGTACGGATCAAGAAGTAATTTTCTTTGCAAGTGATTGTTTCGACAGTCCAGTGTCTTAATAGTTGAGTCTAACTAAGCAAAACAAACCAATGCATTTTCTATGCATACGAGCATTCTGTGAAGAAGAAACGAAAGCTTTCAGCGCTTACAGATATTATTCGAAGTGAATAATATTTTTAAGACTAGCCATCTTTAAGTCGATGTTGAACAGCGTGTTGACGATGTATTCCTAAATCACAATTTTCGCTCTAAACGCAAGAATACCATTTAAGAAAAATACAAACGTTCGAAAATATACGCAGTCTCGCTGTTTTCAAAGCTTCATAATATTTTAATATAAATATAAAAATGTGCAGGTTGTAGTGAAATTAATTCGGTTTCGTCTGGCGAGTTAATTCCGTCTCGATGATCACCGCCGGTTCGTACCGGTTTATACCGGACCGGTTTTAGATACGTTTGTGTTCAATGTTTATCTGTTTCGAATTTTTGTTATAGATACAATAAATATAGGTATTTTTTACTATCTTCTTCTTATCGTATGGTAAGTGGTCAACATAGTGTTAAAGTTGTTCAAGCCGCCCACAGGCTTTTGGCGTGGCTTAACGACTGTTATCTTAATGGACAACAACCGGGACCGACTTTTTACGTGCCCTCCGAAGCACGGAGACGCCCAGCTGAAATACCACTATGCGGTCACCCATCTATGGAATGACCGCGCCAAGGTTTGCTTAGCCCACAGATCTTTTACCGACCGGTGAGCGCAAACTGGCTATGGGCGCCTCACTTTCACATTTTTTACTATGAAACGTTTTTATTATTGTCCTAGCTATTTTCCGTTTGGTGGTCCTGTATGAAGCAACGGGAAGTTTGTAAGGATCGTAGCAGGTGGCGTTCTTTGGTATCTACTTACCCTCGTGTCAAAAGGCATGATTGTAATATGTATATGTTATGTTATAAGTTGTTATTCTATTTTTTTTTATATGATAATCTGCGCTAACAGTACCGTTCTTTGGCACGACAGTTTAATAAGGATACGAACAATAAACGCAATGCGTATTTTCTTTAAAAAAATCCTGTTGAATGTTGATGCTACTTTATATCTGATAGTCTATTCGTTGGACTTTTGTTTCGACATGGTTGCTTAGCAGTGGAAAAAATACGCCTTTAAGATATTTTTAGATATATTTGTATTAATACTGTTTATTAGCGGAATAATAAATATATTGTACAATAACTCTGTCGTATTTTGCTATTACCATGCAGCATGCAACTGAAGGAACAGCACCGCCATCTACCAGTGAGTAGCCATAGCTTAGACATTAAAATTATTATGTCGAAAAAGTTAATCGTTTTCATTAAATTATGATTATTTTAAAGTCTTATTAAATTACGGGAACGATTTGCAGTACCCAAGTGTAATTAGCATTGAGTGCTGATCAACTTCCAAGAAATAATTTATCAACGCCATCTAGTATTGACTAGCACGTACTAAAGAAAATCTTGTAAGAATGAGAATGTATTAGAATTATACTAGTTTGCTTTACAGTATTTTAGTAGAATTGGTAGAAAATAATTGTAGTGTGTAATAATACATTTTACAGTATATTTACACTTTAGAAAAATTATTTCAGCAGGCAGAGTAGGTTTTTCAAAAGAACCTAACTTTCTTTACGTAAACTTTATTTAGAATATTATTATAATGTAGTAGATAAAGAAAACATATCAATATAATTAACTACTGTTAACCGCACCAGTTTAAATTCATAAATAATTACAATCACATACCACAATAAAATTATCCCACAACAAAAATAAGACCAAAAAAATATAATCGGCGTATCATCAGCCCGTATCAATACGCTAAAAAAACGCTGGAAAAAATCCGTAAGTCCATCGTGAATTGAATGTAATCCCTCAATCGTCGCGGCGCCGTCGAACGCGGCGTTACATATGAATTGAATACCTTTTTCATTTCCCCTCCCCGCTTTGGCAGGCTTTTTTTACAGTTGGCGTTCCGCTGAAATATTGGAAATGTGTTTAGCGTATTTTGTTAATAGTGATTTTTTTTTGTATTTTCCTATAATAAATATGCTATTAATGTTTTGTATCATAATGACCTCAGCACATTGTGCTAATTTATTTAAGCTGGAAATAAATTATAAAAAGAAACGAATCTTGCGATATAATAGTTTCGGTAGTTGTAACAAGAATGATGTATGGGACCTTAAATTTGTACCAAGCCGACATTACCGTGAATGCTTGTTCTCTAATCATAAAGCACGAAACGATATAATGATTTCTCAAATAATATTTTGGATAGAATCTGCTAATCTATTAAAAAAGATCTCCCAAAATCAATAAAACCCCAAGTTAAGAATACTCACCAAATAACTTAAAAAAAGCGACCAAAAATACTACAGAACCTTTCCCTTTCCCGCCAAATCAGCCGGCATTTTTTCCGACCTTTTGCAATTACGCCACACACGACTGGACATCAACGAGAGTGACGTGTATTTTGCATTTTTTTCACTCGTTTTTACCCTTTTTCAATCTATCTTTTTTTCCACAGTAGGGCGGATTTTTCGCTTATTTGCCCGCTTCATTGGCTTGTAAGTGAGATGAAGGGGTTGTTTTTAAACTCTTTTGTTTTTTTTTAAAGGCTTTTGACAACGTTTATTGGATTTGGGTCAAAGCTTTTTGTGAATATTCTTATTGGAGTGCGATGGTGGCGCCAACGTGGTGTTTCGTTGAACTATTATGAAAGTGACATCTATTGTTGAATAGTTTATGTAGTATTTGGGCAGTCTTATTAGAAAGTTGTATTATTAATGAAATATTATTTGAATAGAATAACTTTATTATTCGGATTTTATAATCGTGTGAATAAACGATCTTGAGAAATATGTATGTGGTGATAGCTTATTTCATAACTACGATGCACTAGCGTCATCTATTATCGGATAGTACAGTTTAATTAAGAACTGTGCCTTGTAACAAAGAATGTCTGGATATTTTGTTCCCTTTTAATTAGAGTAAGAGTACCAATATTTGTTAATTTTAAGACTTATAAGATATGTTCTTTTACTTTACTTTTAACCATTGAATCTGAGAAAATATTTATTCGATTTACAAATTATTTTATTTGTTTAGATTATATCATTAGCTCCGAAGTTTTTAAGAATTTGGCCACTTTTCAAAAGTCTGTATCATTTACATTTTTAATTAATTGACAAAACGTCTTAATTGTAAGTACCAAGATAATTAAAAACACACACGCACACACACACACACAAAATAATATTGTAGTTACTTGAGAAGTGTATCCGTAGGCACTTAGGTCTAGACTCTAGGTATCACGCGTGACCTAAACTAATAACTCTTTAGGTTACCTACGAAAAGGACATCCAGTACTATCAGAATTATTATTTTTTTACTAAAAATCACGAAACTGTTAAGAAATGATGATTTGTAGTGTCACATTACGCTTTTTGCACTCTCGGCAAGGGAGTAAATATACTAACATTTCGTAATTGATTTTATTAACTTTAATTTTTTGTTCGGTGACTAGCAGTTTCTATCTATCTGCCGGCTTTTCTTATAGTTATAGACTTTTAGAAGCTGAAATAAACTTATTCTTATTTTTTGCATGTCTTGATGTAATAATATGCTTTTGTAACGTTGTAAGAGACTTTGAAAGTACAACTAGATCATATTTTTAAATTTTAATTAAATAAATATAAAACGGCTAGACCCTAATTCTCCTTATAAATAGATCGTATTATTCTTTTTTATAGTGCTAAGAAATATAATTAATTTATTTGTCCTTTATAGATATGTATAAATTAACAATAATATTACATTTTAATTTGTCTTTAAAAAATTATAACGCTGCGATCGGATTCCAACTAAAACAAATTCTACCGAATCCGGTTATTTTAGTACCATTTCACAAATCAAATCTATTTATAATAATAAAGTATAAAACAGTCATACTGGGCACTACCCTCACAGTAAGTTACGTAATGCAAAACTATCCACGTGTCGATCACGCTTGACGTTTCGCGTGGGTGACTCTCGCCCTTGACTCTACAAGACTCTGCTACCGAGAATGACATGCTTGAAATAAAATATAATACTAACTGACCCCCGCGGCTTCACTCGAATCTTTGACTTCCTATAACAGCAATTTAGGGTTTGATTTTTGTTGAAATAAGAAGCCTATGTGCGGCTGCGTGTGTTGTAAAGTATCTCTGTTTCATGATAATCAGCTTTATTATTTAGTCGTTAATAATAACAAGGTTGGATTATCTATTCGTAAAGTGATTGCCGTGTGGTAAAAACACTGAACATTAAACAATTAAAGCAAATAATATTGTTTATACTATATTTTCAATTTTTATATCTGTTGGTTGTTTATAATATAATGGCCCTTTTAAGTATTTGTCATTTACGCAAGTGGTTCAAGCTTACAAACCTAAGGCTGCAAGAGTATGACCATTTAATTTGAAAGAAAACACCGAAAGAAAATATTCAATACCTGAGGTTATACAGTTACTGAAAAAGATATAAAATTCTCAAACAATAGTTGCCGTTCTTTAATTAAAAAACGTTTGTACTCTAATTTATTACCTTAGACAAACCATCTTCATAATCATTTCATGAAAAAACGCCTTAAAATCAGTTAACAATAAATTTTAACCCCCAAAAAGCCTTAACCAACCCCAAAAGGCTAGATTAACTTACAAAAAAGCAACCCCTAAAGAGAATTAAGTCTTAATTACAAAGTATCATGTAAAAAATATTCAGTAAACTGGTGTTTTCAGCTTGTTACCCCTACGTGGGGGATGAACGGGAAAATGGATTTTTAAGTGGCACCTCTGTCCGGCCCCTTGATTTATTGTAAGAAACCACCTTGATGATATGTTAGTATGGAGATGGATGTTTAAAAAACAAAATGTTGTTGATTAAGTTTGGTTATATAAGTTTGTAGATATATTTAGGTAGGTAGGTAGGTTCATTTGACCGTCACTGTGGCACGGTCTCGGTAGTGTATGCGGCCGCCGTGCGAGAGGTCACGGGTTCGAATCCTGGACCAGGCTAAAAAGTCTTTTTTGAGATTTTCTGTTAAGAATTTCCTAGAAAATGCCTCAAAATCTCAATTTAAGGGGTTAAATTTAATGGTTAAAAATAGTTAATAGGTATATTTATTTGCCGAACGGTATAAGTTGGCAACTCCCACGCAAGTGATATCGACGGTTCAAACTCGAGGCAATACACCGACGACTTATAGAAGTTAGGTGAGTATTAGGTTTATTTACTACTTGCTCTAACGGTGAAAGAATAAAAAATCTTAGGTTTTTAAAAATATATTTATCTAAAAAATATGCTTTTATTTAAATGTTCACCACGTCTAGTTTATAAATAGGGTTTGTCAGCTTTTGTCATATAATTGCTAACACTTTATTTAGCAGACAGCTTACCTAACACTTAAATTTAAAATGTGATGAACCTTCCCTAAAACTAAACTTGTACCAAAAAACTGTTATTTTTACGTGACTTCCCGTTGAAATATATTAAAACACATACGAAATAATAACTCCTCTTCCATACATGAAAGCCGCGTCGTGGTTTTTTTCCCGGACATACGCTCAGGGCGCACCGATCACAGCCAACACAAATCTGTTAATCGCTTACACAGCTTTTTTTACCGCTTTTTTACCACTGTTTTACCGCGCTTACCGCGTGTAAACGCGTTTTACCACACATGTTAATTTTACTCCTGTTTGCGGTTGAGGGCGTGGCTTTCAGCGTTTTTTCGTGTTCATTTCAGTTTAATTGTTAATTACAGTTTTCATTGAATGTTCTGATGAAAATGTAGTTGGTTTTATTTTATTTGGTTTGATATAAGTGCTATATAAATATAGATTAATTGGTAAGATATCAACTTTGTTATAAATTTTCAATCTAAGCAAAGTCTAGGGAGAAGATTTACTTATAAAATCTTGAATGTAAGAACTATTTCCTGTTAAATAATGTCTAAAATACCCTTTCAGAAGGTTTAGAAGGTACTGTTAACTACGGGAGGGATAAGTTTGAGAATGATGCTTGCGTAAATAGAGCGGTACATAGGTACTTATCTATCACTTATATTTGCAATTGCTATGTACAAGTAAATACATGCATTTTTATTTAGTTCCTATAAACGATAATCTTGTAAAAATATCGGACAATTACGTAATATTTTGATCGTTCTATCACGAGAAAAGAGCCGCAGACTATTGATAAATTAAGATACAAGAAATAGGGTTAAACACTCAATATAATCTATCTGAGTTTCACATGTAAACGTACCTTATATACCAAATATCAATTAAATAACAATATTAAATAAGTATTACATAGCATCCATCAAAAATCATCACATCAAAACTTCGCCGAAATCTTATCCGAATCTTCGTTATTAAAACCTTAGGAGGATATTTAAATATGTTAATACTATGTTTGTATTACCCCCAAAAACTTCGCAACCCCTAGCGATATTTCTTCATCACCCCGGGGGTGGTTCACCCCACATTTTAATTAAATCTCTCACAAACACGAGTAAGTTGAAGACGTTTTGGTATTTTCTTTGTGTCGCAGGTGAAAGTAGGAATTCAGAGGTACGGGGCTAGAATCCGTTGAATTTAATTTTCTTGTGTGTAGGTTTATGTCGTGTTTGTTATTTACTAAGTATATGGTATTTTTAGATAAGGTTTTTATTATAGATTTGTTGTATATGTAAAGGTTTAGTGGCCGTTTTAATATGGTCATTGTGTCAGATTAGGGATGCTGTGTATAATGCTATTATTAAGAAGTAAATAAGAAGAAAATAATAGTTGGCTGGAAAATCTTATAATTTCTAGGCTTTTTGTTGTTAATTTGTTATTCCTGTTTTTCTTTTGTACTAAAATATTGTACGTACCTCTGATTTATTCACGTTATGTTTTGTAATTAACTAGTACAACTAATTTCATTACAAAACGAAACTATAAAAGGTTAATAGTTTTTTTTTAGTGTTTTAGTTTTTATTCCATATTTTGAAAGTCATGTCCAGTTTAAAAAAAAAAACATGGATGGTAATGAAACACAATATAATTACTTTTAGATCACTTATGCACCCGAAATAAAAACAAAAAGACCTGTATTTTACAAATGCGGCCTATATACTTACAATCCTTTTTTTTTAGTCGAACGAAAGAGTATCTATCCAATCAGTCCGATTCCACTCACCGTATAGTGTAGTATATAGAAATAGTATCTATAGAATATAAATTACTGTAAATAGATATAAATATACTAACAGTTACTTATAAAAACTAACTTAAATGAAGCACTATACCACGAAACGCCGTGAAACCATCTTAAGGGCTCATCTAAACTGTGCTCGAGGGAATGTGTTCAAGTATTCTATCATACTCGATAAATATTATATCGTTAGCTTGTGTACGGTAATCAGGGCGGTAGGTCACTCGGTGAACAGGGTTTGAATCTCTGTTAGTGTAATTGTAGGTCTGTATTTAGTTAAGTTAGTTGCGGCTAGGTAGAAAAATTGTATGTGTTACTATTTTTTGTAAGATAGAAGGGGTATTTAATTAGATCCTACAAAAAAGCTAATTTTCTAACATTTTACGACTCTAAAATGTATTTATAATCGAAGTCTCCAATACGACTTGGTCAGCTTGGCGGGTTCAAGGTCTTATTTCGAGAAGAGACCTTTGCCCAGCAATGAGACAGCAAAGAGGTAAATCACTACACATTATAAAATAAAATCCACTTGCAACTGTCTGTCTGTTTGCGATAAACTCAAAATCTACTGAATTTACATGCGGTATTCACCAATAGGTTTTATCACCGAGTTTTCCTTGCCATAAGAGCATGTGATAATTATTTCTAATACACACATAACTTCGACAAGTCTTTGGTGTGTTGCCCGGGTACGAATCCTCGACCACTTGGGTCGGTGATACTTGTAGCACTCGGCTATCACTGCTTATTATAATATAGCTTTAAAACCAATATTTTTCTATTCTATAAACTAGTAATAAAGACTTACTAACTAATAATTAGATACGTCTAGAGTCTAGACAGTTGTCAATGTTGCAAAGATTTCGCAGACAAATTAATGTCTCAAAATTGCGCTATAATTAACTATGGCTTTGCTATATTCTTTTAACGGCCAGACATATAATTTATTTGTCTCGTATATAAGTAAATACATAGAGTAATTAATATATATATTAAATATTTAGCACTAGTAACATTTTAACATCAAATGTTCTGTAGCTGACCTTTGTTAATTGCTAATCACGAGGTTCCAGGTTGGATTCCTGGATTGGACAAAATGTTGCTTTCACGTTTTTATTGATTTTTTTTTAATAAATAGCCCGGTGACATAGCCGGTAGGTAGGTAAGTATATACAATAATATAATAACAGTAGACCCTACATTATAGATTTCGAAACGCGGTCGTATTCAATACGCTGCCTACACCTCTAGAAATATAGCGACGATGTCGAACATAGATTTGAGAATTGCACGTAAGACATATTTATAAATTTTACAAATTAAGCGCTAATTACGCACTTTATTAGTGTATAAGTCTGTACATAAAATAAACAGCAACTCATTGCCCTCTTTGCCCAACTACAGGTAAAGATATAATAATAATACGACAGTCCTCATTGAATATCAAACATCATCAACTCCAAAAATTAAATCATCAAACCACATCAAATTAAATCTCACAACTTGTTACGGTTTAATAAATTTATAAATTTTCCCTTCGAGAGTGCTTTTCTTACAAAGGCAAGTAATTTGAGCACACACACATAGAAATGTGCACACACACAACACATACATAGGTGTGCAATTTAAGATGAATAATTATGTGGCTGTACCGCCTTGCTACGTTGAGGAAATGAGATAGGAATAGAGGGGATATGACTTGTGTGTTGGTATTTTTTTATCCTGAATTTTATAGTGGAGTAATTGTGGGTTTATGTCTTCAACTGGTATTATCTAAGGTATTCGGTAAAAATAAAGAGATAGAAAACTTTTGACTTGTATTCTAATGCCACGGGTCTACCAAGTACTTATATAGGTACATGGCTTTCGCGACATTACGTACAGTGATTATTATGCTGCTTCAATCAATAGTGAATGTGACTGTGTATAAGTAGCGTCAAATAAAAAAAATGTCCAATGAATATTTTGGTTCGTGACCGCGGTAGTTTATTAAGCAACGAGAACGGTAAATGATTCATTGCAATGCTGTTTGCATCGACATAAGAAAAGATGGCATTCATTATTTCAGTATACAACAAAACATAATAGGGTAAGTTTTACTACTACCTTTACGTTCCCCATCAGACTACTGAAACTGACACCTAATATGATAAAAATAAAACCATAATATTAGTTCATATCCACACAATTCCCCAACTTCCTCAGGCAGCATACCCTAAGAAAACACATACTACACTTATTTATCTACGAGCCCCCACTTCTTATGAAAGGAATGATTAATGTCTGCCGGCATTAGGGCTCGCTAACGAACCCCCCCAGGGGGGGCTCCCCGCCTCTAATTATTATTCGCACTTATAAGAGTTTTGAGATAGACCCCCCTTTAGATAATGGAGGCTTTTGTTACTCGTAATTTTATTGTCGACTTAAACTTTCGCGTTAAAGTTGGATAAAGTTATGTTGTTGATTAAAATTGATGGGCTTATTAGAGATGAAAGATTTAAGGAGTGTTTTTGTATTGAGAATAGGAGAATATACGACTAACATAAGCTCAACTAATATATGTATATCTGTATGGCCGTAAAACATGTGTTTATTTATTATATTAGGTCGGGGAAAAAGTCATTTCGCATTATAGTATGTAATAGCATGAACTTTTAATAATATCTTTTCTCTACACAAAACAGCTCGATATTCGGGTACCTCACGAGCTCACTGAAAGAAACCTAATGAACCGTGTACTCTCACTCATTTGTGATTCTTGAAGCCAAAGAGATTTTATTACAAGTTCATACATAGGTACTATGTATGAACTTGCAGTACAGGTATGCGAAAAGACTTTTTCCGCGACCCATAGGAACTCTCAAATTCTACTTCTCACGGCCTGCAATACACAACGTTTTTGATTTCATATGTACTTTCTATCCTCAATCTAAGCAAAACTTTCTAGAACTACGTACTGTACGCTGTATGTTACATGTAAATAACATAGGATAAGTTATGGAATGAAACATATATCTTGTAAGTAACCTACGTTTATCATAAGTCGCAGCTATCTGAAAACCATTTATTATTATTTTTAACCATTTAGAAGCATATAAGTACGTTTATCAGTTATTTGGTTACCATAGTACAAGCTTTGCTTAGTCTGGAACCAAATGACCGTGTGTGAGTTGTCCTAAAATATTCATGTTCTAAAATATTTTTATTTAATATCTACAAATGTCTACAAACAGTCCATCGAGTGTAACTGTACAAAGATGTTAATTGTCGAACAAACACGAGAGATACAGTAATATGCTTGTATTGTACTTATTAGTGTTGCCAGTATCGTCAGGGGAAGCGGTGTGCAAGATCTTTGTGACGTCATCGTTATTACGTCATTGTTATAATGAGTTGTTTTGAAGGTGGTTTCGTTATTTAATGTTTGTTGTGAGTATTTATAAAGATAGGTTATTTTTGCTTGAAATGTTAATGAATTTATGCTTGATAAGATAATGGAGGAATATTGAAGTCCAAGGGCCAGTTTACGGCATATGTGAAAGTGTCGGGTTACTTATCTATACTAATATTATAAAGCTGAAGAGTTTGTTTGTTTGTTTGTTTGTTTGTTTGTTTGAACGCGCTAATCTCAGGAACTACTGGTCCGATTTGAAAAATTCTTTCAGTGTTAGATAGCCCATTTATTGAGGAAGGCTATAGGCTATATATCATCACGCTACGACCAAAAGAAGCAGAGTAGCAATAAAAAGTGTTACAAAAACGGGGAAAATTTTGATCAATTCTCTTATGTGACGCAAGCGAAGTTGCGCGGGTCAGCTAGTGTATAAGATAAACTGACTACATCTGTACCTTCCATATAATTTATGATTTAATCTTGATAAACTAACCCATACTTATTTAAAAGTGAGGGAAATCGGCCATTATTTTGATTAAAAACAAGTAGTTACACGAACCAGCAATTCTGTTTGCTTATAATCGTATAAAAGAAAGGGTTTCAATTGTTTAAGAACCCTCAATGCAATATTTCAAGTTCTAAGACGCAACGGATTTGGTTTTGCTTTGAGTAGAAGCCGTTCAGTCTATAAGACAGTGGGTATGGGTTATTATAAAAATTGTTTAATAATACCTACATTTTAATAATCAATCAACGAAAAATACATTCTATTAAAATAAATAAACAAAGTAGTTTCAAATTCATAACTCGACTAACAACTTTAAAAGTTTGAAACGATAAAAAACCTGTCCTAAATCGATCAAAAATTACGTCTTTCCTTAGCCTCGCCTGCAAAATACGACATAAATTAGTAAAACAATAAGTATACCTAACTATAAATCATGTAAATCTCAAGAATCATGCAGACCACGTGTGACGACAGTCACGTAATTGTGAGGGATGAATTCAATGTGTTTTCTATCAGTTCAACCTCATCCCTTCTGTGGTTTCACCCCCTTCTTTTTCAACCCACTAGATTTTCCGTAAGAAATAATTTGGACTACCACTGTATTACAAATGTATGGTGATACTTTCGTGTTGGTTTTCTTTTCACAATTTTTATTACACGAAGTAATTAGCTTACTTTTAAAATTATTAGGAGTGTGTACAATTTATACTCTATATATTTTTTATGTTTTTGTCTACTTTTACTTATTTCATTTTGTCGTATTATCTTTCTCTATTATTTATTTGAATTAAAACTCGGTCCTGCTTTACCTACCAGTATTATTATCAATTATTGAGAATAACGATACCTACAGCAAAAAGTACATAAAAAAGAATATATTTTTTTGGATGAATAATCAACATTCAAACAAAAACCCATCCTCACATTATTTTAGATTTAAAACGAACTAGAATTAGTACGACGCTTTTCAATGATAGACTTTCGAGTGTCTACTTAACTATTTCAGAAAGAAATTAAGGAACTATAAACTATATATCTCAGGGAAGACCATAGACTTCTTTCCGTAAAAATATTGTCGAGTGTATCCGCGTTAATCAGCTAGTATATTATGCTATAATAACAATTTCCAAAGGGTCTAAGAAGGATCCATGACACATCAGAACGTTCCTTGGACATTTTCCTTTTAATCCCACCTTTGTTTCAATGGGTGTGTGGAAATGGCGCGGGAAGGCTTTTTTGCTGTGAAAAGGCCTCCTTCGTCGTTAATTACACGACGGAGAACGATTACAGGGTGTTCATTTTTTAGAATTTGGGAAATTTATTGATTTTATTTTGTATATTGTAGATTTTGATGTTCTTACGTGCCCTCCGAAGCACGGAAACGCCAAACTCAAATACCACTATGCGGTCACCCATCTATGGAATGACAGCGCCAAGGTTTGCTTAACCCGCAGATCGTTTACCGACTGGTAAGCGCAAGTGGCTATAGTAGATTTTGATGGAAGTTTTTTTTTACAATCTGCTACTCCAAATAAAGATTCTTTGAAATTCAAGTGATCATTACCGATTAATACGATTGTGGTTACAATTCCTACACGGAAGTAAGCTTCTGATCCAAATAGCATTCGAATTTAGTAAATGTATATATAAAATTATCAGTTTCAGCAGAAACACACGAGAATAATCGCAAATCCGTCCGAAAACCCATCCCAATTAAAATCTCTTTCCGTTCATTATAAACTAAAAAGTTGAGAAATTCTCCAACTATTCCGTTATTAAAAAACTGTGGAAAAAACTAGTCGCCGGATAGTTAGCTAGTTTAAAACTAAGTTTCATTTCAAACAACATTTTCAATTCACGGATAGACTGAAAGTTCGAACTGGTTAAAAAAGCAGACGTTCTGTGAAAAAGTGAATTTAAATTATTACTGAGTTTTGCTACTGTTGGGTATGAGTCTTCTAGACTGAGAGAGGTTAGGCCTCAAGTACTTAGTCTAAAAGTTTCGAAAGATCTTTAATATGGTGCTTTTGGATTGCAATAGTGGTTTTTATTGCTCAAAGTAAAATTAAATCAGTGGTTTGTTTTCGTTTTCACTATCACTGAAACCTATAGGATAAGTAAATACATAGTGTGTGTAGTGTATGTAACTGACTGACATAGTGACGCACAGCCCAAGCCAGTGGACGGATCGCGCTGAAATTTGTTATGCAAGTAGATGTTATGACGTCCGCTAAGAAAGGATTTTGATTAATTCTACCTTTAAGGAGATAAAATAAGGGAAGAACACATTCTGTCTTAAGTCGAAACCACGCGGACGAAGTCGCGGGCAAAAGCTAGCGTATACCTACCATATGACAAGTAAATACTATTTATTCCTTTCATAAAAAGCTTGCAATAGTCATACGCCCTTTTAAAATACATAATACACATTTCGAAACAGTTTAATTTCAAAATTCCCTCCCTATTTTAAAGTAAACACTCTGTATATGCCCACAAAATTCGTCTAAGAAAACGTAGGCCGGCTCTGTAGCAATTTATCACGACTCAAGTTATATTAATGTGGATAAATGGGGGTGAACTAGGGGTGCGAAGGGGTGCAAAGGGGATGGGGGACGTCTTGGCGATTGGTTTTTTGGTACGTGTGAGTGAGTTAGGTTTTATAGGTTTTTGTTTAGGGTGTAAAGTGATTTTGTAAGGAAAGATTGTGATTGGCTTCTCTATATTCGATTTCGAGAGGGTTGGTTTTTACCAGTTTTTGGTCTTATGAACACTATTATTATTATGTAATTTAATATGGTTCTTAAAATAAGTATTGCAATATTTATGTTGAAAGTGTTTTTTGCAGATAATTCACCGGTTCCTGACCATATCAACTTAATATTATTTGGCTTGCAATGGAGAAATAGAGCACTTACAGTAACTGAAACTAATAACGATGCTTGTTAAAAAGCGACCTATTAATTGTGTAATAAAAGTGATACTAATATAATTTACCAGTATGTGATTGAGTAAAACGTAAAAGTACTAAATATACTGTTTAGAACTTTTACATCCACTATACAAAAGTGATAGAACGGACATAATTTAAAGTTATGCTATTAGATTATACTAGGTATTTCTGTAATTAGCTACATGAGAAATATTTTCAGTATCTCAAGGTTAAAGTCAGAGCTAAATAAATGGTCTGCGGATGAATCGTAAGATTTCAGTGAAGTGGGGTGCTTAATTGTGCTTGAAAACACTTACAGCCTCCACTGGCCTGTCTTTACTTACATTTACTTAAAATATAAGGCTACTATGTGAGGTCTATGATACCTAACATGATGTCGTGATTTTAATTGTTTGAGAAAAATATAATTGAAAATGTAGTTAATTTTTTGAGGAAATAATCTGTTGTGATCAATTGAAATTAGAAGAAATTTTATATGCAAAATATCACTATAGAATGTTATTGGAAAATAAGGTCAAATATTTGCCTTTAGACGTATAAAAACCTTTTATTCGTTTAGATTATTATTTACGACTCATTAGTTTACTCTACGGAACCTTAGCTCTAAGTTCTGGGAAGGGGCATTCTTGAAAACTATGCTTATTATATCACCTTCTTTGCAGGTCTTAAGGCGTCAATGAGTGCACTACTCTAAGTGAGAGTCGTGGACTTTATTCTTTTAAAGCTGCTGCAGTGTATTTTCACAGTATTAAAATGGTAATTTCTCCAATATACACTTTGAAAAGTAATAGGTGAGTTGCTTCAACTTTTGGGAGATACATATTACGTTTTTATCAATTGGTAATCATTACTCTGCTAGGCTATGATTGCTCTTACATCTTCATAAAACAACTTTATATACGAATTCAAAACTCTATCAAGTAATTCAATATTTTTCCTCGACATCCCATTATACTGTTGATCTAAGTTCTCCTCAGATAACAATGGAGTAATAAATATTAAGCCTGTCAATACTCGTACATAGCGTGTAGTTATCGTGGAGATGTTATATAAACGCCTCGGGGTGGCGAGGCGAGGAATTTTAAGGGATGATTACATTGCACGGGGGATGGTGTTGTAGGGAAATGCGGTTTAATTGCGTTTTTTTTATAAATTATGCTTTACTAATGGTACTTTCAAAGATTGTTACTTATAGTTGAAGATTTACCGCTAGTTGGACTGCGTTTTTTTTATAAATTATGCTTCAATAATGGTAGTTTGGTTTGGAAAAGATTGTTATGTATAGTTGAAGAATTTATTTCTAGTTTGGAAGGTGAATGATTGACGGAAGTGATGAGAAGATTTGGCTATGTAATGTTTGTATTATTTCAACTATGACTACTTGAGATTTAGGTAATAGTGAAACATTGGTTACATTATGTATATTATATTGTCAAGATAAAGATTGGTACGTGAGAATAAGTAACTTCTAATTTTGCTGTAATTTTTTAGAAGTAAAATTTATTACTCTTCCTTATTATAAAGGTGAGGGTATCGTATTGCTAAACATACATTACTGGCTTTATTACCTTTGTAATTCTGATCTGTAATAATATAAAAAGGATAATCTATTACAAGTAATGAAATACGCCAGCTTCAATTTTAATGACAACCTGAATTCATCAATATCTCTTTCCCTTTCCACTCACTATTCAATACGTATCATATTCCCCGGCGTTTCTTGTACAAGTGTACAAAGTGCTCAAGATTCGCCGTAATGAGCCCCGGCACAACTTTCTGCAGAGCCGCGAAAGTAGCACGGAAAACTTTAACAGCGTCTTCGCTGTATACTCAGTTTTAAAACACTTGATACTTGATCGTAATTTATGGGTTAGGTATTTTAAGAGTATATTTTTAAATTTGTTTTTTTATTTAGTAAATTATATGAGGTATTTCATAGTTAATTAAAACATGACAAAGCTAGCAAGTGAAGACATAAAACCAAAAATGTTGCTCGCTGGCATTTTACGAACTCGACAAATGTTAAAAATAAAAATAACTGGTAAACATATACTTTTAACTAGATACTCATATAGATGCATTAAAAACCAGGCTCAGAAGAAATACCTGTGCTCATCACACAAAGACCAAACTCGGGAATAATACAGTAATTAGGGCAAGAGGCCTAGGATAAAAAATAATAATTTCTTAAAGTATAAAAACTTATTAATTTAAAAACCAACTATAACAACGTTTCACTTCCTGACTTCACGTCAAACCGCCACACTGGACACACGTTGCAAACCTTTAAACGAAACTGTATCTCAAAATTACACAACCATTTCAATTTGTAGCAATAACATCCCGACCTCAAACACCAAGTGACCTTAACACGATAATCTTACAAAATTAGCAGTCGACAACCCTAGCGCACCCCTTTCCCACGCTGACCACTGTCCAGCAACGTCTTAGGGTAGCGATGACCCCTCTATTGTTAAGAAACCCGTTATTTAAATAACAGTTATTCAAGAAATAGCATTTTTAGAAAAAACTAGTTTTCCTATTGTAAGCCTGTTATTGAAGAAATTGCAGTTTAAAAAAAACTAGTTTTCGTTCTCATAGTTTCGTTGTTTAATTTTGTCTTTTGTGATAGGGTTGACCAGTGGGCTTTAAACCTGTTTGGTTGTGAAGACGTTTTGTATTGTGTTGGTAAATTTGAATGTCTTGTATTGATGTGTTAATTTTTTATTCCCAATGATATTTTAAAGAAAGATCATCTCACTTTACATGGATAGCTTTTACAGTCTTCCGTAAAAGTTAAACATGAGAACTTCAATGTAAAAAAAAACACAGTTCTATGACAACCTTGTTTAAATATACCTACCACTAAATACATTCTCATTTCAAGTTAAAAAAAATTATAGTGTCATTAAGGCGTAGGTTAGGCGTAGGGACAAATTACCTGTTCGATGTGAGTTTATTTTAATTGCCGTTTTACCTCTTAGAAAGTATATAAGCTTAGCCTTTTTTCCAAACTATGTTGGAGTCCGCTTCCAGTCTCACCGGATGCACCTGAATACCAGCGTTTTACATGGAGCGACTGCCTATCCGACCTCCACCACCCAGTAGAAAGTAGTAAAAATCTTTCTTATATTAATATAACAATCAAACAATTATTACGTAAGGCACAAAGTATCAAAACCACAAATTCCTAATACAACGCGTTCGAGATAAATTTTGGAGCGTCAGTGAAATTTTAATAACTAATTTTCTTGTAGGACCCGCGAAGCACCCCTGCAACCGAAAATATACACAGAATAACATATGTATGTAGAATGTATATGTATGTATACATAAATTTACATTTGATCATTATTATGAGAGCGTTTGAGGGTTAACGATGAAGGTTTTTGTGTAAGGATGGATAGTGAAGGGTTAATCGATCGATTGATATAAAATCATCTTTGGTTAAAGATAAGAATGACAAAGATATAAATATTTTGAAAGTATTAAAACAAGTGAGATAAAGAGACTTTTTTACATAAAATGGGGGCCTAGGTTGATGAAGTGTTAATATGTGTTTGAAACAAAAATATTAAATTGAAAGACAGCTAATAAGACAAGGACATTGTAAATGTTTACTAATATTGTTATTGTTTCCCTCATAAAGTAAAAACACTTTCTCATTTCACTAATTAAAGTATTTTAAAAAGAAACTTGAGGCGTTATTAGAACATCATTTTGGCAATGTTTGGTTGACATCTAAGCATTGGCACCGACCATTTAGCTTACCATCGTTTTAAACTAAAGTATCAAAAAGCTTTCGGATAAATTATTCAGACTACAACTTTGAAACTAAATAAAATACAAAGAAACATTTTGTCGAAAAGCATTTTATTCAAAATTCCAACCATAAATACTTTGTACAATAATATAAAGCGTAATACACGAAAAAATAAACTACAATTAATTATAAATCAATTAAAAACTTACACCCGCGTGGATACGAATTTAAAGCTGCTTCTACTATCCAATATAACAAGACCTTTGCCTACCCTTTAAACGTATAGAAAATATACACTTTTCCTGTTTGGGGGAGTTTAAAGAAAGGTCAAGATACACTGGTGGGTCCCCAAATTGCCTTAGAAAGGGGTAGAGGGTGGTAGGGGGTTGGAAAAGCGTGAAAATTACACAAGAAAATTTCGCCATTCAGCATCTTTGTGTTTTCCTCCAAGATGGCGGCCGCCGTAGGACGGGTCTCGTGAATAATGGCGTAAGTGTAGGTATTGAGTTGGTGAGCTTTTTTGTGGATTTGGTTGGGTGGGGTTGTTGATTGATTGGCTGAGTTGTTAGGGATAAGATTACTTTGCTTAGAAAATATTTGGGGTTTGTAAGTTTGTGCAATCAAATGTGTTATTACTTTAAAACGTGAAAACCGTTTTTTTATTTCAATATTTAATCTCCCAAGGTATTTTTTATCATGCTTGAAAACAAAAAATAATGGTCTGGCGGTCGCTAAGACCGCCAGTCCATTATTTTTTGTGTTCTACTGCTAAACACTGACTACCCGATTCTATAATGTGGTACTAGTCTTTTTCTTATTTATACTAGATTATTTACAATAGTAGTACGTAGCCTGACAACGTGCCAGGTATATGGAAATATGCTCGTCCCCTATTACATGTGACTAAAATTTTATATGGCAAAACGCGCTTCTATTTAATATACCTCTGTTAACACCTTTGGGTACAACAGATATGATATTGTGTAGATATAGAAATATATGTATGTAAATAATAACTAAAAATAAATAAAATTTTCAGTAATATTTGGAATGCACTTCCCCCACTATGCGTGTGGCTCGCAACAGGAAGTCGGCACAATGGGTGTGCTCAGCTTCTTTGATCATCGCTTTAATTAACGCCTCTGTTCTATGTACTCTTACGTACGCAATTAAACTATTGTTTTATTATTATTATTATGTACTTTATTGTTCTACTCGTATATTGTTGTTATTCATTTTGAGAAATATTTGTGGTAGTCGCTATGCTATCATTTTCTGAGAGATGAATTTTTATTTAAAATACGTGCTTATGTAATTTATAATAAGTTATTTAGTTATTTAGGTACAATAATTTTAATGTACTAAGTACATAAATTTTTGTAATATTATACATTGAAAGTAGTGTTATGCCTATGGGCAAAAATCCTATCCCAATCTCTTCACAGTTGTCCTTCTTTGTCGGCCAATTACTAATAAAACTTATAATATCATTAAATATTTAAAGTCATTCATAATTTTACTAATGAATAAGTACGAAATTACTCATCAGTGTATTTTTAGAAAAAGACAGAAAAAAAATCGACACTGTCTGATATTTTTTATACAAACGAATACAGGTAAAAAGTATTTTATCAATAAACCCTCACAATATTTGAGAATACACGTGCAATATTCAATATACAACTAGTATATCTAGTTTTTAAATCACAGACAGTAACAAATCGAATAAAGAAAAAACAAGAAAATCAAGTTTCAAATTTAAATTTTATAAAAAAACCGGTTTTCTTTTCAAAAATATAACGTTTTTATCGTTTGTAGTCCAACCCTTTGAATGTCGATGTAGAGCAAAGTGGTCAAGCGACTATTTTGGTCGAATTGACCAGTTTTTACACAATAGATAGAAAAACTGGTTTTGTCTGATCGATTTTATTGCTTCTTTTTATAGTGCACGTAGGGTAATATCTTTGTATTTTGAACTTGTTTAGCTACATTAACGTTAAAGTTTTATTTAGAGAATCAATGCCTGTCCTGTTAAGCTTCTTGGGGACTTTTCAATCGGAGTTATTCTACGTCGACTTAATATTTCCATGACTGAAATTTTATACTAAAACAAATAAGTTCAAGAACTGGATTTCAAACCATTATATTACATACAGATACTCGTTCCGAGTGAGAATTGAACTTTTAAATCGAGATCCGATGTCTATCTTAACAAGCATGGTACTTGGTAAATAATAGCATGGCTAATTTCTTGAGCCTAATCGAGACTAAGGGAATAGAAAGAAATGTAGTTATTTATAACACATAATCAATTATTATCTATAGTACTAGCTGACCCGCGCAACTTCGCTTGCGTCACATAAGAGAGAATGGGTCAAAATTGTCCCCGTTTTTGTAACATTTGTTTACCCGTACTCTGCTCCTATTGGTAGTACCGTGATGATATATAGCCTATAACCTTCCTTGATAAATGAACTATCTAACACTGAAAGAATTTTTCAAATCGGACCAGTAGTTCCTGAGATTAGCGCGTTCAAACAAACAAACAAACAAACTCTTCAGCTTTATAATATTAAGTATAGATTAAACAAAAATACAAAACTAATCCAAATCCCGTAAGTCAACCCTAAAAACGCTAACTATCGAGTTGCTATCATCTCGAACAAAATCAGCGATACAAAAGGCGGGTGGCAAGTTACCCTACAAAGGCTGGCCAAATAAGCCATTAAAAGCGTTGCGACGGTACTCGGCTATAAAATCTGTGCTTCTTGCCCCCTTTCCACCCTCTATAGGGGGATGGGACACCCCCTACGCGATAAACTGCTTTTATGCCGTTCCGTAGTATAATTAAAATGGTATGACATTTTCTGAAGTAAGATAAAATATCTAAGACGCGGCTGCAGGGTTGACTGTCGTTATTTTGTTCGGAATATGGAGATTTATTGAACTGTGTACGGTATTGTTGCTAATATTAATCATTAAAATTAATGTCACATATTTTCTGTGTATTTTATATGGCGTTTATATTTGTTTATCCTTTAACTTTACTGATAATAATCTATTGAATTTGCTGCTGAAACAAAATATAATCGTTTATATTTGAAGATACTTTGTCAAGACACCCTATGTCAATAAAAGATTCCTTAAGAATAACGCGTATCTAACAGTACTTTAAAATAGTTTTTGCTTTGCAGTTTGAGCCACTGTTAAAGCTCTGGTTCACAACTACACCTAAAAATAAATGTAGCTCCTTGATAAATTCCATCTAAATAGTTTCAGTTCTTTTCTATTACAAATATTTGTGTCTAAGTATATGCTGCATACGGAAATAACTTTCTTTATTATGGTTAGAGACATAAATATGACTTACAATAGTTTTTCATATACCATGGTTTGAAAAGGATTACAGTTGACCACTTGTATATAAATTGTACACGCGGTGAACATGTATATAAATTATTTCTATAATAATCTTTAGAGTTAACCCTTCACAAGACACTATGGTTAACCGCGTCTGAGTGTTAAGTATTGAAGTTATCTATGCTACGGGTATCGTTATATTACGGTCATTCTACTACGTTAGCAGGTGTGATAGTGTGGGTTCAATTCTTGAGTCGAGTATTCATGAGAATGGAGATTAAATAGTGTAATATTTGCCTACATTTTTTGTACAGTGGGGCAATTAATGGTCTTTGTAGTCACATTGATATCATCTTAAACTAACTGGCTGTCGTAGTTTTTTTGTTCCGTCCATGGCAAATATTTGCACATAAATAAGTAAATAAGTAAATGAGTAACGTTTTTGGAAATTGGAAGTATTAACAGTGGTTAGAGAGATAATAGTAAATGTATTTGGGTGTGCTGATTTTGTGACTAAAGCAAAAAAATAAGAAAAAATGTTAATTAAATAACCATTTAATTTAGTTTTTTATCTATAGTTTCATATCTTATTAATTACGTTCTCAATGATAAACAAGTGAAACATAAAAAGTAGATACAAAAATAAATTGAGTTGTAAATATTTGCTTAAAATTTTCAGCTATCATGTAAATTAACATTCCTCAAAGGCAAAAAAAGCAAAAACAAAAAATCCACCCACATCTCTATTTTCCTACGCTGACTGAACACAAAATAAAAAGTTACATGATAAATTCGTAGCGCTACGAAATCCGTAGCAGTTTCGTAGCCACGTATTTACGTAGCCGAAAATAAAATTATACTTTTGCAAACTTTATTACTGTGCATTTTTAGCTGCGTGTATATTTTGCAACTTTATTAGTGTGTTTTTAGTTTGCTGTATACTGAGTTTGTATAATGTAGGAGTAATGAAAAACATGAATGTTTTTGTGAAATATGTAATTGTATACATTGATATATTATTCTTAGGCAATTAATAACAATATAATTTGAAGAAATATTTCAATTAAAAACTAAGCATATTGTTTCGGGTGGTGATCACATCGTCTTCTTTGTCACCATAAAGACTCAGCATGTTCTGAAAACAAATAAAAGGTCTTATTGATAAAGGCTAGAATATTTTTGGTATGTTTGATCTAAACTTTTAATCTTAAAATATTCTTGAATAGTTTTAAAGCTAAATATGACATTTACGAATCTGTACTGTGAATTATAAAATAAATTATAATTATACTATTACCTGATATTGTTAAAACGGGAACCGAATCCACTGAAGTTAACATAAAGCCAGCCTTAGTCAGCTCTGTTGTCCCATCTGTAAATAAAAACAGTAAATATTAATTATTTTGAATTTTACAGGGCATTATAGCCCGTAGAATGTATTCCCTAGAAATAATCTGAAAAAGGAATTTTAGAAGTATTTCGTTTTAATGGTTTCAATTTTAATATTTTCACTCCGTTCAATGTTTATTCTTAGAAAGGATTGGTATTACAAAAGAATTCGTCCGCTATTTAATATCATAAGACTAGTAAAATAGAGTAAATTTTAATTAAATTTCATTCATAAACTAAACTATAATTAAGGATTATGTTTGAGAATTAGAGAACTAGAACAAAGAATTAATAAAGACTTCGTAACAGTTTTATAAGTAAACCTTTACGTATTAAAATCTTGTCTTATATTAACTTAGAATACCAAAAAACAATACTCAAAATCAAACGAATTCCCCACAAACCGCAAGACCATTTCCTTCACAAGAAAGTTTATTTAAGTCAATACTTAATTCATAATCTGTTAAAATACAACTATCAAAATACAACCGCCAAATATAACGGCACAATAGACTCTACTAATCTCCTAAAATCAATACCTTTTTACCTCTAACCCCTGAAAATTTTCGAAACTACCCCCACCCCCTTTTCAATTTGAACGACAAAGTATTATTTAATTTTCGCCGTCTTTTCACCATTGTAAGGTACGGAGAGAGAGGCAACGAATACCCAGCGTACTTTACTAAGACATTACCCATCTCTTTCTAACTTGAAATTGTCTACGAGAGTGAGCGAGACGTGTATACGCAAGACGTTCCCGTCTCCGTTTTCTTAATGACGTCATATAGATTTATAGATGTGCTGGGGTGGTGTTTCTCCGCCCTAAGGGGTGCAAAAGTTTTTACAACCCCTTTATGAATGCTTTAGTAGGGTTTTTTCTGCTGCTTTTTTCGTGGGTTTATTTTTTGCTGAATTAAGTATGAGAGTTATCTTGTTAGAACAGATGAGCTTGTAATGAGTTTTTGTGTAGTATTTTTTACGTTTTCATTGTTTGTAGTTAAAATATTGAATTTAACGAGGAGTTTTCATATTGTACTTTGTCTTTTATAAATTAATTTGCCTTGTGAACTGTTTTAGAAATGGTGATCTAATCTTAATGTAAACATAACGACACGTGGCGTGCAATGGCGAGGAAAATAATGGGCATATTTTCCATGATGTCAGAGCAAATACTCATCACTGAATACCATCATTGAATTAACAAAGGCGAAAGTTATTTTACAAAACACATATAAAAATCCTCTAATATAAACGAAAATGCGCGGGTACTTTAAAACAAAAAAAGCATAAACGAATCTAATTTAAAAAAAATAGTCACGTTTCAAATTACAAACATTAGAATCAAATCCATTTATATTCTAAACCGTAAAACGGAGCATCGTGCGTTCCAAATTCGAAAAAGCCAATGTAAATCGCCTAATCTTGAGACCGCGCTCATGACGTATGTAAGGCACGTCGCTTCTAACCGAAGTTCAAATTAGGAACGCCCGCCATCTTGGACATGCCACAGCATAAAATAATTACACCTCATTTGGGTCGTTACATTCAGTAGTCTAATAAATTGTTTGTGTGTTCTCTACACTGTGGTTCGTGAAGGTATGGTAGTTTGTACCAGAATCGAGAGGAATCTTGGCCCCACTAATCCAGCAATTACGCATTTTAATGGCGTTCGTTGGTGCCGGTTTTAATATTCAGTTCCTTGTTTTACGGCTTGGCTTAGCTCGCTACTTAGGTAGGCATTAATGTATTTAGTTATTTTAATTGTGATCTCCGTTTTGATATGAAGATGAAAGGATTTATAGTAATCGTGTTGGGAATAAAAAGTAGAACCATACTATATTTTCCCTCAAAAGTTTACAAAGGAAAAAATATTATTTTTATTGTTCAGTCATTATTTTATTATGTATAAGTAGCATCAAAAATGTAGAGATTGTAAGGGTCGCATTACCACCCCGTATTCCGGTTGTTTTTGTTAGGGGAAACTCAGGCCCTTAGGGAAAGAAAATATACCTAAGGATTGTGTATATGAAATACTAAACAATGTTTACATACTTTCTTGAGAGTACAAATCAAGATTTTATCTAGAATAGAATTTTGTTTGGAATGTTTAAGCATTCTATTCTAGGTACTAGAAACTTAGTATCTAGTTTTCTATTTCTATGAAATTCCATTGACTAAGATTTTGTATAAGAACCAAAAAAATATTGCTTTTAGAAGGATTTTTGTAAGACAATAACCAAAGTAGTTAACATCAATCTTAAAACAGCATATTCGAACAAATTCTCAATTTTATAAAAAACAAATTGCTTGAAAAAGCATGACCAAAGTATAAATATTTTTGCACTAGCAACACAGGACCGTAAAACTAATTTATACACAATAAAAGTTGGTGTCTCTAGCGTCGCATTAAAATGGAATACTCATTTGAAAACGCCAAAAGGTTGGTAGCGAAGCATAAAATTCTGAACGCGAAAGACGGCTAGCGTTTATTAAAACGCCGGTTTTGCAAAGTTAAAATTAAACATGAAAAACGACGCCACCCCAGCCCCCCCACTGACTACCTGGGGGGTGACCCGACAACTATGCTCTAGCATTAGGGTTGCTACAGGGAAATAGTGGTTTGGTTTTTTAAGGTTGAATTTGGAATTTTGGGTTTTTAATGGGACTTTTTAATTCAGAAATGAAAGTGTTTCGAAGTTTTAGAAATGGACGTTTGATACTTTCTTAATTGATTTCGAATTTGAGCTCATAGTTTCGATTTGTGAAAGATTTATGATTGGAGTTTTTCAATGAGACTTTTTCAGTACCAATAAATAAATGCGTTAGCGTTGGTACGGAATGTATTATGAATTCAATATGTCGTATTGATATTTTTATTTTATTATTTGACAATGACAACACGAATTTTCAAAGACTGCGAGTTTTATCAATAGTTAATTGTAATTTTCGGTGTCAATATTCTAAAATGTCTTGCACTCGTATGATTCTGGAGTACAAAACATTTTAAAATGACAATAATATTTATTTCATCAGTATTTTATATACTTTTTCGGTTCTTTTCTGTGGCGTCTAGCCTACATTGTCAAGTGATTGACAATATAGACTAAAAGATTTTCCAAAATGTTTTCGAAAGTCTCTTATTATTTTATCGTTTACTCGCAAGCCTTTTAAAACGTTACAGTTTAGGAAGAACTTAAGTTCCTTTGCTTTTGCCCGACTGAGCGACTCAGAGAAGGGTTTTTCATAGAGACATGTAATTTCGATGTTTTTGAAAGAAGACATGTTCTTAATATTCGCGATACTGTTCAATTTCGTTATTGATTTACCTTGCAACGGCAAGGTATTCAAAGTAAACAAGGTAAGATTACGTGAATTAACGTATATTATTAGGAGAAAAATAGCTTAAAATAAAGTCATAAATCAGCACACCAAACAAACAAGAGTAGCAGCCCTACAAAATTTTATTTCGCGGCGAAATTTGTAAATTTATGTAAATATTCCGCGTCTTGGAGAGGGGGTGAAAAAGGGGGGGAAGGCGAACGGTTACAAGTACGTAGTATGGCAGTAATGTGCTCTCGCTGCCGCGTTTTATGTTCGCTATTTATTTTATAAATATACGCGCGATGTTTATGGCGTATTATTGTAATAGGGTTAACTTCTTGTGTTGAAAGATGGGTGGAATACGGGGTTGGAATCTTGAGAATATATTATGCTTTGTTCGTTGTAAGGGTAGGTATTTTGTTTCTTAAGTCATAACCAAGGCTTTTTGTTAATTCCTGCCCAAAGAGTCTCAGAGAGAATAAGTTACGGGATATTTTTTTACTGCTGGGCAAAGGTCTTCTCCCAAACCAGGAAGGGGTCAGGCCTTGAGTCCATTGGAATTTTGGGGTATATTATACCTTCATACAAATTTAACCTTTTACTGTTTAGTTATTGGAGAGTATAGTGTAAGCTATAGTAAATTATATTTTGAATCATATACCTGAGTATATCAAAGACGAAATGTCAGCTTAGCGCAAAAGACACAAATAACAACTCGATACAACAGGCTGGGAAGTCTGAACCGGGTTTCATGAGTAATGGCAGAAGAGTTCTATAAGAAAGGCGCTTATAACGCAATATGAGTGCAAGAATTACCGCTATATATCTTAACTTAGTACTACTAAATCGAAAGCTTAATGATATTTAAGCTTAGAAATTTAAATTCTAAGAAAACAGAACTTTGTACAAACACAAATTCAAATGTATTAAACACAAATTCTTACATACAGCGATAAAACGCCAAGTATTTTCATTTACTTAAGATACTTGAAAGTTTTCAAATGTTTATGTATTTCAAAGAAAAGTAATTAAAACTTGTATCTAGTTTGATCGAGAACCTTCTGAGCCGATCGTTTGAAGTTTTCCAATTCAATTTAGATTTAAATTTGTAATCAATTTGACAAAAACTGATGTCGCTTGATAAATTTCGGGTTATTGTCTTAACTTCTGAGAATAAAGAAGGGTTGTTTTATACTAGTTTATGCTTTAGCTTTGCTTGTCTATAATAATACGTGTCTATTTTCATTATGGCTTCTTTTAAAATTAGATGAAGGGTGTAAACAGTGTACTCATGCAAGGGAAATGATTTATATAAACAATATTCTTTTACGGAAGTTAAAATTTGCTATGTATTTTTTTTTCTTTTATTTATTCGTCCTTCTTGTAAATTTTATATTTTTATGACCAATCCAACTTTTATTTCTTTTCAAATTCCAACATAGATTCAAACTTTTATTTATTGGCCATTTTTTTTTCAAATCCATCATTACTATATTATATTTCATGCCAATTTTGTCTCCAACCCCAAATTCAATTTAAAAATTTTGGCGTATTTTTGTGTTATTTTTTTTAAAACAGCACAATTTTATATCGTTTGAATTTAGGCATTTTTACTTAATTACAAGAAATACAGTTTTTCATTAAATAATAATTGCTAAACGAGTCATAATCTTATATCGTTAGCGCATTCATACATAACAAGAGGTTTATTGTGTACATAAAACATTGTGATTGCCTTTGACAGTGCGCTCCACGACTGCCAAGTTTTAATAGAAATTAAAAGTAATCAAATTATTAACAATTAACTATATTATTATATTAACAATATTGATTTGTATGTATTAAGATAATTTCAAATAGAGTTACTCAAACAAAAATAGAATTAAATGATCACAACACCAAATCACATTTTTATCCATTCCATAATTAAACCTTCCTTTAATTTTTTTTCGAACTCCAAGATCTCCATAAAAAAAGATTTGCCAATTTTTTACCCATTCGAATTCAAACTTTTATTCTTGTGGCTTTTTTTTCTTTATGCCAGTTTTTTCTCTAATTCCAAATTTAAATGAAAATTCTCAGCGTGTTTCTGTGTAATTTTTCTAAACGAGCATAATTTTATGTTTTTCGTGTTCAGCCTTTTTTAATCCAAATTTTAAAGTATAAATACAGTCTTTCGTAAAAAAATTGCTAAACGAGTCATAATCTTATATCGTTAGCGCATTCATACATAACAAGAGGTTTATTGTGTACATAAAACATTGTGATTGCCTTTGACAGTGCGCTCCACGACTGCCAAGTTTTAATAGAAATAAAAGGTCACTAATTTAGTAACAATACCTACTATAAAAATATTGATTTTTGAACATTAAGACAATTTAAAATTAGTTACTCAAACAAATACCAAACCGTTAATTACCTTTGATAAAAATAACTTTTATTCATGTCCAAAATCAAATGACCATATTTTTTTGCACAATTCCGATTTCTAATTGTATATTTTCGGCCACGTTTTTTCTAATTCCAGCATAGCGAAACATTTCTTGCGGGTTTTTCCCAAAATCTGAGTTTTACCACAAACTGACGTAATTTTTACCCAGCTGTTAGATTTTTCTAAACGAGTCATAATCTTATATCGTTAGCGCATTCATACATAACAAGAGGTTTATTGTGTACATAAAACATTGTGATTGCCTTTGACAGTGCGCTCCACGACTGCCAAGTTTTAATAGAAATTTAAATTAGCTTCAGCTCGTTTCAAACGGTCGTATTGCGAACACAAACGCATTAATATTATATTTTATATATAGATATAGTTTAAATTGTGTATGCACTTGCTTGGGATGAGAAAAGATCGTGATCTTAACTTTGAAGGTGAAATTACCTAGGTAATTTTAGAAGGATAGTTTTTTTACTTTTGCAAGTTTGTTTTATAAGTAAACACAATTTTGGACAATTTTGTGAGCATGGTTAAAACAACGCGATAAAATAGATAAGTTTAATTTCAAAAAGTTTAAACTATGAAATATTTTGTCTTTATTCGTGCCACAAAGGAATTATTTTGTAATACCAATGGGTGGCTTTAGTTACCTATGCTTTCCAGAACTGTAAAAAGTTGATCATGTTTCCCCAAAATATGTGTCTTTATTACACTCTAAAACGTATTATTTTTTTGATAACTATGATCACCAAAAAGGTAGATCCAATATAAAAACTACTGTTTAAAAAAAACATAGACCGAAAATTATCAATGAAATAATTTTTAGATAAATTTTGTATTAAACAATTTCCAGCCGAGCTTTTCATTTCAAAAGTATACGTTTATTTAGATTTTGCTTTATTACCACATTATTCAATTAAAATCAATTAGTATTAATGGAATATAATTTGAATTTGGAGTAAGACGTTAGTGAAATAATGGCGTCAACTTTTGATTGTCAAACACGAGGCAAGACGGAACTTAAGTTTAGAACGAAACGTTCGTTCAGGAACAGTGATGTGACTATGTTCATTTAGAACTGTTACTTAATGGAACTGGTATTAATTGGACTTGATTCGTGTAATTGTTTTCTTTATTTAATTACTTTCTTAATTATTATATTTTTTAATTCTTTTTATGTAAAAAATAAAAAGACTATTAATGAATATAAAAATTACGTAGCAACGGAAACAGGAATAGGGCCCAAAGTATGGTAATTGTATTTATTATTATGTTTTTATAGTAATCATTTATTTATACATTGGTTAGAAACTTCAGCCAAACCTTCTTTACAGCTGGTTTTTGAGAGAAAGCATCATACAAGGATAAGGACAAAAAAATAAGATTTTACATTTCCAAAAAAGAAAATTATTAGTTTCAAATCGCGTTTAGGAAAATGAAATTAATTTATGATACCTTTAACCTAAGTCCTTTTTTTAGGGTTTTAAAACCACTATCATCAATTTGTTTCTTAATGGATAGCGTAGTTTTGTACAGCAATGTGTTTTTGATTTTGATTTTATGCTGTATACTAGATAAATTTTAAGATTTCGTTCAAGGCATCACAATCAACCTAAACCAACAAAAAGTTTACTCATACTACTAATACTATCAAAAATACCAGCGGTACTCGTCCCACCTCTGCCGCAACTTCAACTAGCTTCGTTGGCTTCGTTCGCGGCAAGTTTTGATAGAATTTTCAATTACCTTCCTTTGTTTCAAGAGTTTGCTGAGCGCGTCTCTAGTGTCGCTACTTCGCTACTTTGTTTGTGTTCCTTGTACGGGGAGAGGTAAAAATGGTGTAGGTATTTTAAACTGGTACATTTTAAGAACAGGTACTTTGGATACTAGTTTTTTGGGTCTAGATATTTTGTTGTTTTAAGTTTGTTTAACATTTTGATAATAAATAGCATTAATTCTAGCCGTGGATAATATTCTTTCGGATTTGGGAAGTTGTTTTGTAAATTGTTGAAATATTTGAAATTATAATATTAATAAGGGCGAGCTAAATTCCAACTGCATGTAAGTTGGTATGCGATCGACCACGAATTTGTGGCGACAGTATCACTTGAAATGAGCGTTAACTGACTTGACACGACCACTAAAATAGCTGTGGATACTAAGTGAAAGACTTTTGCATGGATTTGATGGCATCACTACTACACTACATATTATAATAATGAAATACCCTTACGAACGCATTCTAACCAATATTTCATGCAGTTTTCAACAATAAATACAGATAGGAGATTGATAGATAGAGTTATTTTCAAGAAAAATTTGGAAAGAATTTCAAGGAAGTATACAATAGTTAAGGCTTACCTAGTGTAAGCCGTGTGAACCCGAAAGCCGCTAACAGTAAAATAATTCAAAATTTTAAACGTAACTTCAAGAACACATCCTCTATATAATATTTTTGGGTAAGTCAAAGTAATATGTTCGTCACCATACAAGCCGGGGGCTTGTTATGACAATATTATGCAGACGTCAGGCTTCATTTGAATTCGGTACGGCGGCAAGATGTCGCTGGATTACACTGTGTCTCACGCTTAATTGAATTTTCACTAACTTGTGTTATTGGTTTCTTTTATTGTATCAAAACTGTGCAACACAAAAATCGGAAATGAATAAATTTAACCTATTAATATTCTTGCTGGGAAAGGATCTCCTTCCGAAATGTCCCTTTATTCTGATTTGGCCGAAGACTACGTCCTACTAGGACGTTAGATTTTTGATTTTTTCATTTTGGATTCAGTTTTTAGTATGAGTATTTTTTTCTATTTCATCGATACAATAAAAGAAATGTGATTATGAGTTAAAGATCTGGCTTGTTATACACATTTTAAATTATCAAGATAATCAAATCAAATCATTAGAAGTCTGATAAGTATAATACACAAATAAGAAAATATAAATAAATACTTGATTTTTATTCACCGATTCAATACTTGTTGAATTGCAATGAAAAATAAATAATAAAAAGTAAAAACAATTTATCACTATACAGTATTTTTTTCCAAAAGTACAATGTCATGTATATTTCAAGCCTAACAGATACTTTTAATCTTCGTAGTAGTAAGATACAATGACATAAATAATAATATCACCGCTCTGAATTATCGCAAGGCTCAATCACAGTGTGCAGAAATATTAGGTCCGCCTCGTATAAATTGTAAAAAATGCATACCTGTTCCAATTTAAAATGAGACACATTGTTAACCATGACATCTTCAAAAATATTTTTTCAAAATCAATAATTTGTGATATTTTTGTGTCCAGAAACATACAAAATGTAGATGAGATTAAACAATCAAACCCAAATACTATAATCAGATACTGCACAAGTAATTTTCGTAACTGACCAGACATCTTAATATAATAAAATTCTCGACAAATTTCATATTTTTTTTTTTAATATTAATTATTAAATATTTTTTTAAACTTTGTGTTCTCCAAATGATTGGCGTCAACATTATGTTGTCCTTTTTATAATATAATTGTATTCTCCTCAGATATTGTCAATTATACAGAAGCGTATTCCTAATTATTTTTATAACCAAAACAAAAACCCTTAACACCGAAAAACTAAGATTACTAGAGAAAATTAATTAACCAAGCCACGAAATGAAGTTGAAAAATTGATTAAACCGGCACCAACCGCACAGCGGCTTGGGGGGGAGAGGGGAGGGGGTCATAGTTGTACCTCCACGGAAACGTCAAAGTTTCAGGGGGCGAAGGGGGGGTGAAAAGGGGGCAAAAATGAACCACCACCAAGACGGATCGCGCGAATATATTTAGAATTGTTGGGTTTCTTTCTGTTCCCCGTTTCGTTCGCTTTTGTTATAGTTTAAATTATTTCATGTAAAATTATGCTGTTAAATTTTAAAGTCAGTTATAAAAGTATTTTTAGGGATGTTATTTATATTGCTGTTTTATTTTGGAGCTAGGATTTTAATGATATATTTGATAAATATTGTATGTTTCCTTATGTTTGTTTTGTAAATTGTATTAATTAATTGATGTTATAATAAGGTTATGTAAGATATTCATAATTGATATTTTTTTATTTGTACTTTAAGTGTATTTTTATTTGAGCTGGATTATTTTATTTTATTTAGCTTTAATGTACGAACTTAAATGCTTCTTATTACCCGTAACTATATTTTTATAATTTTGAATGATGTTTTATTTTGAAGTCGCAGGTGGGATCACTTACCTTATTTATTATCGGTGTCAATCAACGCCTCATAAGTAATAACGAAATTACATTACCGTTTATAATTTTACTTGTTTACATCTAATAATAGAATACACCTTTCCTACACTATTTATAATTTTACGTCTACACCCAAAACTATAACAAGTTACTAAAATAACACAACAGTAATAAGTGAGAATTTGGTATCACATTAACAATTTTGAAAACTAATAAAGGATCGAAAAACGTTAGTGGCAGCCAGTAACTTTTCCAAACGTAATTCGTACAATTTTACAGCGGACCAAACTAAAACTATCTGGGGTCCGAAAGGCTAAAAAAGGTCGGCCTATCCAAACAACCCTTATAAAACACCCCCTAGCGGGTACTATGAAAACGCAAACCCGATTATTTTACGATACATTGCTTTTTGCATTAATTTTTGAATAAAAATAATAGGTTAGAAGAAAAAGAAATATAATTAAAATGAAAAATTAAAATTATTATCATTATTTGCAAACGTTAATTTAAACTAAAACGAAATTAAAGGAAATAATAATATATACATTATATAGTTAATAGTGGTGTTGAATAGGTATTTAATAAAAACAAAACCGTAATAAACATATTTTATTTTGTAAAGAAACAAGAACCATTATAATTAATTGGAACCGAATAGGAAATACAGCAGTTGTATGATGGGTTAGTATGTAAATGACCTTCTTAACTGTGCAATTTGAACTTTTTCAAATCAATGTTTTATTTTTAAAGAAACTAAGAATAATTGAAGCATACTTGCTTGAAATGGTAAGGAGTACTCTACAACCCACTTTAAGTAAGCTAATTTATCCAAATAACATAATAACAAAACGAATTTTCAAAACGCAATGTACAGTAAAACGGGAACGCAAAATCCATCGTATTTTCATAGTAACACCGGGAGGTCCAAAAACCTTCCAAAAAGGTTGTAAAACTAAAGGAATTAAGGGCGACTGCGAACTACTTTTCCAAACACTTTTGCACCCCTCTGAAATATATGAAGGCCAATTTATATTTTGCGGGTAACGCTGAATCGGTAGGGTTATTGATTTTAGTTTTTTGAACGAAAATGAAACTGGTTTTTTGATGCATGGCGTGATTTTGAAAATTTATATGCGTTATCGGTTTTTGGTGAATAAAAGTGGAAATGAAATTATCGATTTCGTAGTTCTTTGTTTTATAATGTGATTTTGAAAATTGTATTATAGCATTTTTGTGAATGGAAGTGATAATATTTTTTTTTAGGTATTACGTGATTTTTTGGTGCATGATTTTGATTGAAATTACTGTGTTTTCTTATTGATTTTATTTTGTTTTATAATTGATAGTGGAGGATAATATGTGATATTTAATCACGTGCTTTAATATTTATTATGTTGTATTTAATTTCAAGTTAGTAGTTTATGTGTTTAAGTATTGTCTATTATTGGTTTTAAATATGTGACATATTGAGGATAATATAATTATTTTAGGTATGTTTAAGAACCACAAGTATTTTGATCTGTATTTTTTTTACTATTTCTTAATTGCTTTGTTTAGGTGTGTTTAGATTTGATATGATTTTTTAATGATGACCATAATAACGTCCTATTTTATATTTTATCGAATGGCATTATATGGAATTTCGAATATTGAAGTTTAAGAGTAGAACTATAAATTTCGCGACATTAAAATAAAAAAATGACACTTTAAAAAAGTCTCCCTACATGTTTAACAACGTAACCCCACTCCTTAAAATCCACCCCAGACCAATTAATTCGAACATAATTAAACAATACAACGGTAAATAGAAAATTCAAAGGCGTAGCAATTACGGCGTATCGGGGAATTTATGGGCGCCCTCAAGAAAGCTCTCTTATCGTTACTGAACTATACGTACTATATAGTAACACGGGAACAGGATACAAATGAATAGCGTCTTTGTGTATTTGTAGTATTTTGTGTTCTGGGAGGACGAATTTTTGTGTTTTTCGAGCCATTTTTTGTAATTTAGAGCCGATTTCGTACTTTTTAGACACCGATGTCGACATGACATCGATGTTGCTTTTGGTAAAAATTTACGAATAGGTAAATAAATCTAGACATATGATGAGTTAGAATCTACGTGTTTGTGCTGTTTTGTGTTCAGGGAGAATGATTTTTGTGTTTTTGTGCCGATTTTTAAACTTTTTGTATGATTCTTTATAATTAGGGACTCGATCGATTTAAGTCAGAAAAAGGTTAAGACAAATGTTGAATAATTATTATGGGTAAATAGGTAAATAAATCTTGAGTTACAATGTAGAAACTAACTTTTTAGGGCAAGTTTGTACGGCTTTTTGAGTAAAGTAGAGTATTATAATATTAATTTAAAGAAAATTGTATTGATGAGATATATTGTTCCTAATATATAGACATAGTTTTTGTTAGTTTTGTTTTTGGTTTAGAAAATAACTCCATTTTAAATGATAAATGGTTTACTCGTTATTGAATTGTAAATATGATTTTTAAACAATTACAATATTATGGTAGGTTTATTGTATTATATGTTCATACATATTTTTCTTATTATTATTTCTAAAAAACATACACGTATCAGAGTCTCTCAATACGTTTGATGATTCTCACTATAAAAATACCTAGAATTCTTTCAGCAATTTCTCGAAATACAGGTACCTCATATAATCTAAAAGCCTAAGTACATCTGAATACAGAATTTGATTAACAATGCCTCTTAATTTCTTGTAGAACAATCAAGAAGGTACTATTTACAACACCTAACGAACATGAATTAGAGCATTCAAATCACGGCTGTCTGACAAAAGTGCTGCATTCGAGTCCCGACTGCGAACGCCTCGGAACAAATTCAATAAAGTTTAGCCGAACTGCGCTAAGGGGAATACATAATTTCTTAGTGTCTCTTTGTATGGAGGTTAGTGATGGGAGAGGTATATCGATGGATTTTGTTTTTGAATTTTTTTAGTTATAGAAATCCATTTTTTATATTGCTTAAACAAATATATTCCGACCTAACAATGATATGTAATTTTGATGTTACAACTTATAAATTATAACCAGTTTAAATGTCTCAAATTAGAGGTATATTGTGCGTTTGAATGATTCCAAATATCTTTGAATTTTTGACTAATATTAACATTTTTATTCACAGAAAATGGTCAAAAGGAAATGGCTTTTAAGGATCAATAAAGTCGTGACGTGAAGCAGACGTGGTACATAGCTATAAATTTTGAGAAACTTATGTTAATGATATCTAAATAATCAACACCCTAACGATAACAAATAAATAAATATTAATAGCTTATCAGAATAGATTAATAACTGTTAAATATCCTTTTAAATGCAAAACTCAAAATACAGGTAACTAAGTCGCTTATAATAAATACGAAAATAACTAGAGTCACAGAGTTACTCGTAATATTGCATTTGAAAATCCACTTAAATTGACTTCACTTGTTAAACCACTTATCGATAACCCCCACCTCACTAAAACGCCAGTAGCGTTACTATTTAAATCTAGTTACAAGTTCTGAATGTATTTTGTTAATTACAAGCAAGTTTGTACATGAAAATTTTGTACCAGGTGTGCGCCCTACCGTCCTAAGAAATATTGTTACTTTATTGTGTTTAATGAACGAACTAAATGCGCTGTTTAGTTCCGATATTAAAGCCGAATTGTTTATTAACGTTTGTTACGTGGAGTACGGCTTTTGACGGGTGATGTTGTACGTGGAACAAAGGTTTTGTTTTCTTAAAGAAGATTTGAAAAAGGAATGGGTTTTTGTTTTCTTTTTTTTGTGATTTTTTGGTAATGGAAATGGAGTTTGAAAATTGATGGAAAAAGGTAAATGTTATGAAATAATACCTATTATTCATTTTTTTTATGTTTTGGATTTTCTTGTACTCCTTGTTTGTTATAAATAATAAAATTGCATTTCAAATAGATACACTAATATCTTTCCAAAGGAACCAAAGCTCAACTACGAGTACAATCGTTAAATCAGAACAAAAACTCTCAACTAACAAATCGTAAAACCGACGTTTTTCAACTTCCACATACAGTTTTTAGTGAGGCCGACTATTAAATTTAACCCTTTTCCCGCTAAAAAGCTTATCCGAAAAACCAATGCACACATTCATAAAAATACACTCACACATTGAAAAAAGTACGTTAGTGACGTACACATGTATAAAAAAGCGTAACTATTCGTGTTCACGTTGTCGCTCCCCCCGCAGCCCGCGCGGGCGTCCTCACCCCCCCGGGGCCCCTCCCCCTCTCATATCCTTGCAGGAATTTTGTTTACTTCTCCCTCTTAGGAAGGAACCGACGCGGCGTTCCGGGAAACGTCTGCGTTCGAAATTGGAACGCTATTGGTTTGTCGTTCTTGTTTTGTTTTTTTTGTAGTTTTTTTTCTGCTAGTTATGGGTGTTTTTGCTGGTAGTAGTTTTGAAATGTGATTGTTTAAACTATGTCGGAATTAAGTTAGTTAATTCGGCAATTTTTTTGAAATCATATAATTTTCAGATAATACATCCTTTTTTAATTATTATAGTATTATAATAATTAAAAAAAGATGGCAAAATGGGCAGATAAACAAATGGTCTTTGGGACAGTAGAAATTCAACACATAGCAATTTGTAGCAAATTTAGATAACAATGAGTTAAGTGTCTGAAGCCGTTGCCAAAAAACTATCTCTTGTTAAATCTAGACAAGACATAATACTATAAGAAAAGTTCAAAAGTCTACATATTATCTGCTGAAATGTTCAAAATATATCTAACATCATAGGTGATCCTTTCCTTCTCACCCCCTATTTTATCTTAAGATTATACACGCAGGATAAGAACAATAGCGCCATATTTTTTCTAAACTAACCTCACAAGTCAATTTAACGTTCGCAAGCGATCGAGGGGGGAGGGGGGCGAAGCACGGGCGAGAGGGGGGAGTGATATGAAAACTCGTGCCTCGAATACGGAACGCGCTCAATTCAAACTTGAATTTAAACGTGGAACGGCGCGTTCCAAGTTTCCAAATTTGGAAATTAAAGCGACTTGGCGGGAATTAAATACAATATGGCGGCTTTGAGTTTGATGTTCGAAAAATAAGATTAGGTATTCAAATATTAGTTAGGAGTTTGTCTTTGATTGCTAAGGGTGAGGAATAGCCGTTTGAATTGACATGTCTTGGTTTGAGAAAGGGTTCTTGTACGAGACACGTTTTAACTTAGATATAAGTAGAAGTTAATATCATATCTATTATTCATTTTGTTTTCCAGACAACCTTTAAGCATAAAAATGGTTTACTCTTTACAATTTTATAGATAGGTATATTTTTGGTCGTATTATAATTTTGTTTTTAAGAAATGAATGAAATTAAATCACATTTTGCATAAACTTATGATAAACCAAATAACTATACTTTAGCAGCGTTTTCTATGATAAATTCTTTGAATTTTGGCGCAATATAAAACAAATAAAACGGCCAAATGTTCAATAACTACCAAATCTTAAAACTATTTGTTTCCAACATCAAGCTTCAACTAAAATCCTTTTACTACAAATAACCACGATTTTATCAGCTTGATTATTACAACAACTTCATATAATTTAGTAAATACCAACATAATCAACACAATACTTACAAAATAAAAAAGTAAAAAAAAACGCCAACATTAAAAAAAGAACAACCAAAAAGTATTCCGTACCTCAAATAATACACTTCTAAATTCAAACTAGCTTCGTTCTAAAACCGGTAACAAAAATCAATCTCCCTGCATAGTTGGTTGCTTAGTATCCTCCCCTTTTTTAACCCAAGAATTGGTTAAGGCGGGCTCTGGTGTGGGGAAGGGGTAGTTTTTTCACCCTTTGAAGAATTGCCCCAAGGCGCGGGGTGGTTTTTGCGCGAGCGGGGCGGGCCAACGCGAATGTGTGTGTAAGTATTATTAAACGAATTTAGAAAGGGACATAGTTTTTGAACGAGCGGTCGATACGCGCGGTTTGAATTTGGTATGAGTCGTATGTTTTTAATTGTTTTCTTTTTTAGTGGGCTGTTGTAGTTTTGTTTCTTGTCTATGGTTTTTGGTTTGTTTTGTTTTGATTGTATATTGCCGGGTGGTTATAAAGATTTGGAATTTTGAGAACATAATTTTGATTAGTTATAAAAAAATTTGTAGTAGTTCCTTCAGACCTTTGTACAATTAATTTTTCGAAATCATAAGAACCAATTACCAAAAACATAGTTTTAATACTAAAGTAAACATAAAAGTTTTTTAAATACCGGTCTCATATTAATTACCAGATTTACATATCATTAAGCCCGCGACTCCTTCAATCAAATTTAGGCTAATTACTATAACATAATGTCGAGTAATAATAAACTTCATTCAACAATTTCATTAACAATTTCACAAAAGTTATAAATATCAAAATACGTCTGACGGTAATTTCTTCTACATAAACCCTCTCAAAATACATAAACCAAAAGAAAATCAACCCTTTTCAACTAAATAATGCAATATAAAACTAAGGGTGGAATCCTCCCCGTGGAAAGTAAAAGACACCTTTACGTTAACTTCACGACGGTAACGCAAGGGGAAGGTAGACAGTCGTGTAAAACTTTATTTTCGTCTGGCTGTCATATTATAGATCTGTCTGAAGGGAGCCGGCTTGGGAATTTAGTTGGCAGTTTATTTTGTTTGTTTCTATATAAAATAGGTGTTTATTAATTAAAGCCTGTGCTATTGAAACTGTTTATTGATATTACAAATGCTAAAAATCGTCTACATATATTATTATATCCTTTTTACGGCTAAACAATTCGAAAAAGATTCTGGGGAAAATCATAGTTTATTATTCAGAAATCAACACAATGACATGATGATTTGAAATAGGGAAATAGAACTTTGCAAGCGAGTGAATAATAGCGGGTCAGCTAGTTAATATATTATTAGTAGAGCAAATGTTATTGAGGTTTTGTCAGTATGTGTGTTAGCACTAACGGCCGTAAGGTTCAATTTATTAATCGCATGAAAGAAAGGGATTCAGATACGTTGACAGATAAGGTAGTTGACTACCAGTCAAATCCGCTACACTTTATGCGATGTCAAAACACATAGTTCTATAGAAATACGGCATAGTGACGTCACAGGCTTCGTATTTTTTGGAACCAAATGAGTTTGCAATAATTTAAATTGCAAAAATAATAATATTAACCAGTCAACTACCCTATCTTAAATATCTGCAAAGCACTACTATTTTAACATTTTCGAATATAAAACACTTTTGAAAAATTGCCTTACTTTATCTAATTTGACACCTAAACAAATCGCTGGACCAAGAACTTCATACTTGGTATAAGGTCTTAAGCAACGTCATAATTTTAAGAATCATACAAATACCTGCCTTCAGACACACGATACTTCTTAATATTTTGCTATAGACCAATTGATTTGAGAGTATTGTACTATAACAACGACATTTGAACTTTCGTATTATAAGAAAACTAAGTTTAATCAACGACAAGAATAAGATTTATTTGATTAAAATTTACAACCTTTATCGTAAACACAATGTGATTGCCAAAAACACCCCTTGATATTCAAAAATACACTGCTTTTTCTATCAAGAAAGTCTCATATTCTCTTCTCAAACCACGTGTAATAGAATCCTGCCTAATCCCCCTTCAAAGAACAAGTTTAATGAACCTATATGTTCAAATAAGTATATAAGCAAAAGAAACAACCCCCTGTATAAATACTGCATTATAAAAGTGAGGGGTGAGAGCCGCGGGCTTGTCTAAGAGTAAAGATAAGTGAACGAGTTGTACCGAATTTACTGTATAGGGTGTTGTTTTATTAGGAAAAGAAAGTAATTAATTAATTATTTTTGTTTGCGAAATATATTTTTTGTGTAGTTTATTGTACATATCGCAGTAGAGCAGTGTTTTTACTGTAGTGAATTAAATTCAAGGCAAAATAATTTATTAATGACCACAATGAGAATGGTTAAGATTCTTAAAACACTTCTGATTTAAGTTGTTATAAGGTTTTGTTATCTTTTTAACGGTACAAAATTTTGTATCTTAACATCATTTCCGATCTCGCCGCGTCGTTTAAACTTAAATCAGTGTCATTAATATACGGCGTGTTGTTTTATTTGCTTTTTGAATTTAGCTTTAAACCAACAGAAATCATAGAGGAGAGAGATCTTTTGAATAACGATAGTATTTTCTTTAAAATTCAGACTGAAACTTTCGAAAACACGAATAGAAACCGCAACTATTTTTCCTCGCACATCGGCAAACATAAATTCACACCCTATATAAACATTTGCACCCCAGTGAAAATCTTCGCGACTCATTACTTGCGGGGTACACCCACCCCTAGTGGGGGGTGAATGGGGGGTTGAATCTTCGTTCAAATCTGTGACATTTTATCTAAATGGGCCTCGGAATGGGTGTCGTTCTACTAATGACCCTTAAGAAATAAGACGTTTGTCGTGACAGTGAGTTAAAGCCTGGTTTAAGGCTCTGTTTATGTAAAGTCAGGGTACCAGCCTTGTGTGTTTTGGGGAAAATATTGCGCAAAAATTGAGCAATAAAACGAATTAAAGAAAGATAGCGTGATGTGATCATTGCTTTGCGCAAATTCATTTACAATGCATCATAATAATTGTCATCCATTTATAGCTAGCCGTTCATTGGTTATAGTTGTAAAGGCTTATAATTTTGTGTAAGATCGAAAGACGAAAGTCAAGGTATTTTGATATTTTCGGGAATCGAGAACATCAACAACAGATAACAAAAAGGAGAAACAAAGTAACTTGAAAATTAAGAACTTATTATGTTACTTACAATTTTAAAATATGATTGCAATTTGGACAAAATTCGGTCATTAAAATCCTTTGACTAAATCAAAAATGTATTTGAAAATCAATAAATTTCAAAGATGATGGAGTTCATCTTTGCTCATATTTATTTCGATAATCGAATGAAATACCAACAATAACAACAAACAGTTTGGTTTATTATTGAATATTAAACGCTATATTATGAAATATTTCGTTCTAAAATTAGCATGAACCATACACAGTAATTAAAAGTTTCCGTTCGGTAAAATCTTCAGCAAAGGTTACGCCCACCCTTCTTAATATCGACTCGAGGGAAGTGTGTATGAAACATGAAAATAATTATTAATTTCAAAGCTATTCGTGTTAATCAAAGTAATTTTGAAGATTCGGGAAATTTCTCAAGAATTTGGGACTATTTTGTTTGTGTGTGTAAGAGCTTTTTTTGAGAATAGTATTCAGCTAACAGTAAGACATTTGGTGGTCTATAAAAATATGGCTATAACGTTGTTACTATATATTTTTGATTTCTAAACCCTGAAGTTTTTATTAATTTGATCTTGGTTTGGTATTTACTGTAATAATTGACTCAAAAAAAGAAAGTTTGTCGATCTATGTATTGTATCATACGTAGGTTTTAGGCCATTCAGTTATTCATCGTTGTATCAATCATTTAAGCGTGATGATACTATACAGACGCTTTTTTACCTTGTTGTTTTTGTCATAGGCCTGAATGATTAGTCATCTTTAACTTTAAAGTACATTGCGCTAAAACAACGTTTCATCATAATTCCCTTCCATACATATCGATCTATGTACACAATAATAACACGGAGCTATAATAAGTGGAGCGGATATTTTGCAAGCTGTGGCGGCTTTGCAATTTAGCTCTAACTGACTCATTTGCCGAGAGAGGGCGTCTCGGGGTGATTCGTAATTTGTTTTCTGTAGCTCGGCTTTACGTGTGTGCCGTGAAAGATGGGTAAAAGTGGGTAAACAAATGAAGAGGTAAGATTGTAGCAAATACATAACTACTAAAATTTATGAAATATAGGCTTAAATAGGATGAGAATGAAAGCTTATTTAGTAATAGTTGGGACAAAACGATTGGTTGTCAAAGAATCAAGTACAATTATCTAGACTACTGTACCCTTGATCTATATTTATGAACAACTATCTTTTTAGAACTTTTTAGGTTCCTAATGGTAGCAAGGACATGTAAAAGTTTAAATTATAGGAAGATATAAAGGATTATTTAAAAGTTTTTTTTTGTTATATTCGAGATCAAAGAGTCCGGTGGTGTAATGCAGCTAATATTTCATTGAATATATAGATTTTTTTGACACATTTTTAAATTAATTAACGGCAATTTTTACAACCCTTTTTGTCAAACTAGTCGAATCATGGGCAAAAAATAGAAAGGAATAACGAAAAAGACAATTTTTTTTTTGAAGATTGATATGAAAAATATGTATTTTAAAACAAAATCTTTCTCGTTTCAGTTTTTTTCCAAGCCTAACATAATAATTCCATTACTAAATCTATCCAAAAAGGCGCAGTTTCTTCACAAATTCCAGGTATATTTTTGCTACAAAACCACCTGGTTAGAACATAAATCGGGTGGGTAGTCGGCGCGAGTAATGAAACGCCCCGCGTCCTCCCCCGTCATCCGTCACGCTCGCGGCGCTGCATACTTCAAGATGTTGTGCATTTATTTGCATAGTCTTGCAATACTTGGATTAGTGGAGTTAATGAGAATGGCTGGCTTTTTTATTTGACCTAATTTTTTATATTATTTGAATATATACTAATATTATAAAGCTGAAGAGTTTGTTTGTTTGAACGCGCTAATCTCAGGATCTAATGGTTCGAATCGAAAAATTATTTTTGTGTTGAATAGACCATTTATCGAGGAAGGCTTTATTTTATTTAACATCACGCTACGGCTGTTAGGAGGGGAGTAACAACGAAAAATGTCACAAAAACGGGGAAAATTATGACCCATTCTCTCTTCTGTGACGCAAACGAAGTTGCACGGGTCAGCTAGTCATTAAATAAGTAGGTATTTACGTAATTTTTGAAAGCTATTCTGAAGGGAATATTTTCCTTTTTAGTCGGATTTGTGTTGGTTTCATTTTTATAATTTCAGTAGTTAATTTTCTATTTCAATATTATAATGAAAAAGAATGTGTGGGTGTCGCCGGATAACCATAAAATTTTCGAATAACTTTTACTTTTGTTTGGTAATAACGTTTTAGGTGTTAATGTGCTAGAATTTCATCGAAATATTTTATTTTTTAGTGTATAGAAATAATGCTAGTTTTAAATTTTATTTAGTTTGCTAGCTTAAATATATTTTTATTTAAGTCATGTGTTACAATTTTGAATTGATGTAATATTTACAGCTATTAGAAATGAAAATCTAGTGATAGAGCTTTGTTTTGTTTTAGATTGTTTTTAAATTGCGGGTCTTATAAAGTACAGCTGGATTCTTCGCCTTTAGCTAGGAAGTTTCTGAGTTCTATCAAAAAAGGTTTTTTCCTACCAATGTTATTTGTAAAGGTTAGAGCTGAAATAATATGTGACTACAGATTTGAATCAATTACAACAAATACTTAGCTTATATCTATTTCTTCATACTTCTTCCACCAAACGATTATTCTTTAAAACTTAACAAAACAATTAACAACCGAATTAAGAACACTACTTTATTTGTTGGTTAAAACACTTCACAACGCACTTCATCAAAGTTACAACCACGCACTACAACTTTAAGCACTTAACTGAAAAATATTTAGCACTCACTCAAGTCTATAACCCTAACCCACTAAAGTCTTAGGTCCGACTGACTTAACCCTGTGCCGGCTACTAACTGTCCAAAGACGTTGAAACTATCCACGATGACCATTATGGGAAAAAACCGGTTTCAAAAATTGTCTTGAAGAACAAGTTTTTATCATTGAAGGGTTGAATCTTGGCCGGACGGCGGTCAGTGTGGGAAAATAGGGACGATTGGGGCTAAAACTCACTTGATTGATAGAAAAAAAAGAGAAAACCATTTTGCAGTCGTATTAAGAATATAGCACTTATTTGGAGTAGGTTTAAACTGTATTTTACACAGCATCAACACTAGTATACTAGAACCACGCACTACAACTCAAGGCACTTAAATGATTTTTTTTATTACTCAGTCACTCAAGTCTATAACCCTAACCCACTTAAGTCTTAGGTCCGACTGACTTAACCCTGTGCCGGCTACTAACTGTCCGAAGACGTTGAAACTGACCTCAATGACCAGTATGGGAAAAAACCGCTTTCAAAAATTGTCTTGGAGAACAAGTTTTTATCATTGAAGGGTTGAATCATGGCCGGACGGCGGTCAGTGTGGGAAAATAGGGACGATTGGGGTTAAGTTTGACTTCATTGATTAAAAATAAAAGGAAAACAAATTGCAGTGGAATTAAGAATATAGCACTTATTTGAAGTAGGTTTAGACTGTATTTAACACTACCAAAAATACAACCACGCACTACAACTCAAAGCACTTAACTGTTTTTTTTAATACTCAGTCGCTCAAGTCTATAACCCTAACCCACTTAAGTCTTAGGTCCGACTGACTTAACCCTGTGCCGGCTACTAACTGTCCGAAGACGTTGAAACTGACCTCGATGACCAGTATGGGAAAAAGAACCGGTTTCAAAAATTGTCTTGAAGAACAAGTTTTTATCATTGAAGGGTTGAATCTTGACCGGACGGCGGTCAGTGTGGGAAAATAGGGACGATTGGAGGGTTAACTGACTTGATTGATTGAAAACAAAGGGTGGTTCTGATGTTACGTTGATTGGGTTAATAATAGAATTAGTTATTGATTATTGATTTTGTTTTATTTTGAGTACGTAATGTATAAAATAATCATTAAATAAAAAATTTCGTACAAACAAAAGTCTAATTGTGTTTAATATTTGAAGTTAATATTATGTTAAATTATTTTTATGTCAATTTTATGTTTCCCAATTTTGAACTATTTTTTTTACTTCATCTATAAATATTTTTGTTTTATTTTCAGATGTATCGGGCCTCACGGAAGCTGAAGCTTAAGAATTAATCAATTGGCTTGCTGATTGTAGAATTCATAAGAATAATAAATGCAATCCATAATCTGTCAATTTTTGGACATACTTATCTGCAGGCTTTAATATGCATGTTTAGAGATTCGACACAGAAGAAATATTACAACTTGTAAGTCAGTTATTTAGATTATTCTTTTAACGTACTACAATAATAAAAATTTAAGGTACAAATTTAAAAAATACAATTTAATAAAATCCATGAGAACTCAAACCTGTTTTATTTATAATCATTAAACATCTTGAAGGGTGACCGAAGATGGACAGTACACAATGGATCGGACGGCGGACACTTGAAGGGTTGACCAGTTCGCTTCAGATTGAACACTGCTATTGTAACGTGTCTTGAGAATTGTCTGTTGTATTGTTAAACTAAGGTGAGAAATAGTGTTGCTGGCATTTATGAGCTAATTTTGAAGTTGCCACTTTGTCCAATTAAAAAGATTTTTCTAGGTAAAATGCTTTTATCGAGCACTTTTTGTTACCCAGGTTAACTTTTCAAGCGCAATCATGGAGTCTTTCTTACGTGTCTTTCATCTAATTACAATTAATATTGCATCTAACAGTAACATGCATATTGCTTACAAACTTTAGCGTTATAAGTAATAGCAAAATGTATTAGTTTTTAGCATATAAATAGTGATTTAACTAAAATTTTGTAGCATAATTATTATTGAAACAGATAAATAAAATCCATGAGAACACAAACCTGTTTTATTTGTAATCATTAAACATCTTGAAGGGTGACCGAAGATGGACAGTACACAATGGATCGGACAGCGGTCACTTGAAGGGTTGACCAGTTCGCTTCAGTTTGAACACTGCTATTGTGACGTGTCTTGAGAATTGTCTGTTATATTGTTAGGTTAGGTGAGAAATAGTGTCACACACAATCTGTGCGCCAAATTTTATCATCATCCGTTCAGTAATTTTCGATTCTAAGAGTAACATACGTAATATATTAATATATTACAAACTTAAGGGTTTATAATATTAGCAAGACTCGTTTTTAGTATATAGTTATTGTAAGTTTGATATTACAATAATAAAAGTTAAAATTACTTACAGGAATTTTATAGCATTATTATTATTGACACGTATAAAAAATAAAATTTAATAAAATCCATGAGAACTCAAACCTGTTTTATTTATAATCATTAAACATCTTGAAGGGTACCGAAGACGGACAGTACACAATGGATCGGACAGCGGTCATTGAAGGGTTGACCAGTTCGCTTCAGTTTGAACACTGCTATTGTGACGTGTCTTGAGAATTGTCTGTTGTATTGTGAAGTTAAGGTGGGAAATATTTAAAGTATAGAATAGAAAGAGTCTTAAGTGGGTAGGTAATGATTGTAAGATATATAAAAAATATAAATTGTGAAGAGTAAAAGTACTATTTGGTCAATAATAATATGATGTCGATCGGTTAAATAAATGTAGTGTCTAAGTAAATAATTAATAAATCAACTGCTATTGTCTATAACAGTGGAACACATATTTTGCACTTTTTTTTTCAGTGACTGTCCTGCTAAGAATGCACGCATATTGCTGAATTTTGTATTTTGACAATGTGTGGGTATAACTTGTTCGTAATAAACTGATTATATTTTTAAATCTTACCCGCGAAATAATAAGACATTTTCAAGTAATAATAACTAGAACGACCTTACTAACAAATACATGTTATTTGGTATCTTTTAACAAATCCTTGGGAACCAAAACTAGTTATAATTCTAATTTGTCACTTCTTATGTTAAAACAGGTTATTATCATAATAATTCTTGAAGGGGCACTTCGGGGCATTTCGGGGCACATTGGACCGAAGACGTATGACAATGAACAAGTGGACAATGGTCATTGTAGGGTTGACCAGTTTTATTTGTACGTGTTTTGATGTGCAGGGGTTGAATTTTTATTTCTCAAGAATATTAGTAATAAGGACTTGAGAAGTATATTAAAGTAAAAATAAAATTTTAACAATATGAATCCCTGTTATAATATTTTTTCTAATATTATAAATTACTATTATTATCTATTATGTTACCTGAATCATCTGCAATAAATGGACGATGCAATGATGATGCTTATAAATTAGAAAATACCTTTATCCGTCTATCTCTTTTTAATTCCTAAACCGCTAAACTGATTTCGATGAAATTTTGTAGTAAGATCAGTTTGAGACAGGTACAGTTTGATAAGAGAATAAAAAGGGCTAATTTTATCCCGGAAATTCCACGTGATCGAGAAATTATTTATATCTCACGCTCACTTCACCTTTCTTTTCTCATTTTTTTTTATAAATTTAAATCTTATCTACTACTGAATAATGAAATAAGCATAATCTGAAAATGTGAATAATTGGGCTAAAATCCGTTGCTTCTATAGAAACTTGTCGATTGTATTTCGTTTATGAAGAAGTGTTTAGAATTTTCCCATGAATGTTATGACACATGACACAGTAGACTATAAGTTATCTAAAGATTTATAAATGAAGCCTTGAAATAGGTTTTATTAGAATATGTCAGAGCAATATTATTCGAAAAAACAAAAGTATCACCTCAAAAAAAATAAAGCATTACAAAAGCGATAAAAATAAACTGCGACAAATAGTCACACAATTTATTGATTATTATTATCGTGTCGATAAAAAAAATATTTTATTGCGACAGCGGTATAACCAAATCTTATGAAAATACTTGGTATTCTCATGCATTAAATACATGCGTACTGCCAACATAACGAACAAAACAATCTAATAAGATAATGTAAGGACTGAAAAACTTACAACGCCATCTACCTGAGGGTAGCTAAAACTTTGAGGGACATCTAGCGGCAAGTAGTATTATCAAAAGCTAAGTAAAAAGATATAGTAGCGCACTCTGTTATCGAATAGTTTAAAATATTAGAAACATTCTCAGAAAAATAAATGTTGACCTGTGTTTTTCATAGAATAAAATATTTTATAAACTGTTTTTATGTTTGCTATAGTGTTCTATTATCTTATTTTTAATTGGATTTTTTAAGGATACTTGTCACAAAAACAGCACTTAACAAATAAAAAAAAAAGATGAATTAATGTGCTGATAATAATTATTACTGTTTTCTTATATAATATTTTTTCTTTCTTATTAGATTATAAAAGCGTCCTCTATTGTTACTAAATTACATATAACATTGACAAAATAATACAAATCATTTCTGTAAATTAAACGGAAATAATAGAAAAAAATTAAAACTATTTTTCTTTTCGACAATAACAGTATCTATGAATGTAGAGCTACGTTTTCACAAATAGTAAGGAATTAATCTAGAACCCAGCTTCTTGAGCGAACACGTCTCGAATATCTCAGTGGTAATGCAGAATCTCAGTTATTGCTCACAATTACATCTTGCATCTCTGAACTATGATTGTGAAATAAATTGTACATTAAAATTGTATTATTTGAAATCAGAAAACATGCAGGTTAAATTATTTATTTTTAAGTTAAACATAAGAATTTCTTTACGCATATAGGTATGGCATAGAACCGACGGGTTTGGAAGGAAAGCGGGGAGGGCTTTGCTTTGTAGTGGGACACAATAATAATACCCAGTTAATTACCTAATGTTTACAATTAATGCATTTTTTGGGAAATAAAAAAAACTCATTCGGAGAATTTATCACAATTTTGGAGAAAATAATTATCTAGAGAATTTTTAAACTTGTTTAAAATACCTTATAAAGCTTATTGACTAATATAAATATATTAATTTATTTTATGTAAAATATTTGGAAAATAAATTTATATTTTAACTATTACAATCGATGCATTTAAAAAAACATTGTCTAACAGAAAATATTTTTCTTTCCAACAGAAACGGCGTTGTTTAAAAAAAATCTGACGAACTGAAAAACTCCTCCTTTTTTAACTCACTTAAGATACAATAAAACATTATCATTAAGACAATTTCCCCACACAGGTAAGTTTTCCGCGCTCGTGTCCAGCGACGGCCTATAGGTGACGCGTCACAGATGACTGACCGGCCGATGAACCCGCACAGATCTCGTGGAGACGACCCTGCCTAAATTATTTGGTAGGCTGATTTTCATCTTTGGGTGGCTGGTTGTTTCTTTATTGTATTTGAAGCCTATCTTATTAGATATTAATCAACTTATAAGATCCAATGATTATTGTAAAAGGTGAGAAATGTATGTATTTTATGAACTGTAAAGAAAAAACTACGCTTGGATCAATTTAAATTATTTAGTTAATTATTCTAATAAAAACCAATCATTATTTTGTTGTAATAATTGTTTAAGTACAATATAACAACGGAATAGTATTACAATAATATTATAGTTAAAATTCCTCGTCATCCAGCATGTTTTTGACGCATGCACATACTTGTCTAGACACTGAGTAAAAAGATTTTTCAAGACATACATTCTCTGAATTGCTTTTAAAGAAATTTGATAGCAGAAGTTCCAATCTATACTAATTTGCAATAAATCAAATCATTATGTACTATAATGATTTGATTGTGATGTTCTTTTAAATAGGAATTGAATCCAACTGGAATGTATGTAAATCTAATAGTTTCGCTTATAATCTATACTAATATTATAAAGCTGAAGAGTTTGTTTGTTTGTTTGTTTGTTTGAACGCGCTAATCTCAGGAACTACTGGTCCGATTTGAAAAATTCCTTCAGTGTTAGATAGCCCATTTATCGAGGAAGGCTATAGGCTATATATCATCACGCTACGACCAATAGGAACAGAGCAGCAGTAAAGAATGTTACAAAAACGGGGAAAAATTTGACCCATTCTCTTTTATGTGACGCAAGCGAAGTTGCGCCAGTCAGCTAGTATTCTATAATTAGATTAGGTCTAATAAACAAAAATATTGCCAGGAAATGCCAAGTGGATTATATTGTCAGATTATTCTAGGATTTAGTGATTTAAGAACAATAATAATATATGAAAAAACTTTTCCTTTTTCCTTGATATGTGGGGTTTACACAATCGTTTCTTTTTAAAAACATGCTCCACAGAAGATTTTGCTGATTTTTTTACTAATTATAATATAGGAAATAATAATAATAATCTGATACTTATACTAAATAAATTTGAAACCTCACAGTTCCCGCCTACGGCATATTAAAATTTGAGCATACAAAAACCAAATAAATGAATAACGACCATTGACCTATATGACTTGATTTAATAATTACAGTATAAATTCATCTATCGGTAACAATAATTAGTATTAATCTAAATGACAGCTGCTCCATTCAGTTCTGTGTGCGGTCAGCGTGGTTTGGACATAAGATCGCGTCGGTTGTCGGGAGGCCAATCATACCATACCATTAAATCTGCTGATTGTATCTAATGACATGTATTGTGTCATTTCTATGTGTTTACCTGAAAATTAAATATAAATAGTAAATATTTCGTATAATAATAAGTAAGTATCGTACTTATTACAAAAATGTATGAAAGAAACATTTACTTGCGAAAATTTTGAATAGAGGAAGATTGAAATAGTAAAAATAATTTTTAAGTGAAATGAGATAAAAAAAAACTGTGAGCATTGTGAATAAATTAAACTGCGTGTTGTTTTTATTAGTCTGTCCACAGTTATGATCAGAAGTCAGTATCAATCAGATATTTAAACCCGAAATTTCAGCAACGGTGTCATGAGATCCCGTCGGTTGAAGATCTCGCCTCTCTTACTGTAATATACCTACTTAATGCGTCTCTACCAAATATGATGTTATGTTAACTTTTAGGGATGTAAGTTTACCTATAGTAATTTTTTTTGGTTACTACGACTGGAAACGTCTGCTAAATTTATAGTTAAAAACTTTGTATAAATGCTAAATAATGTTTGGCAAATCATTCGTAAATAAGAGCTACATCAAAAAAATCTCACTAAATTTCCAAATTTATTTCTAAAGGTATATGTAAGCTGGTTTGTGGCAAATACTCGTTTTCTTATTGTTTACCAAATATTTTGAGTTCGTTCATTTGGACGCAACCGTCGACCTACAATTTTATTGTAATCGTTATAAAAATCTACTTTTTTTAAATTAGAAACTTTGAAATTATATTCCTTGCCACGCGATGACTTTCATTTTCAATTAGGTTAAAATATATTAAATCCATTGCTGTTCCAATACTGTGCAAGAGTCTCCTTCTAAGGCCTAGAGTTTAGGCCTTGAATCTACAACGCTGACCAAGTGCGGATATAATTTCGCATTGCTTCAAGAACTGTGCTAAAGAACACTCAGGTATCCAAGGTTCCATCACTATGATTTTCTTTACCTTTGGAATAAGTGATAATTATTTTTAATAAACACATAACCTCTGTAAGTCATTGCCTTAGGTTCAAACTACCTGTTCCGACTACCTGTGTGGGAAGCACTAGACAACTTATTAGATACTTTAGAAAAAATATTTACGAGTATTATCGGGGGAAGTGGAGCGTTGCCTGAAGGATGTTGTCCGGGAGACATTTGCCAAAGAAAAAATGATTTTATACATATGACGAAAAAAGGAAGAAATCAAAACCTCAGATGAAATGATGGTATATGTTATAAATAAATATTTTTTTCGCCATTAAATAAATAGTTCCATGTAAAAAATTATGAGCAGGAGTGTTAGCCACGTGTACATATTATTATATCCATTAAGACTTAACTCTAAAGCAGTAAGGTAACGCAATAATTATAGTACTACACCTACATTCGTATTAAAATAGAAGTTTAATTTTAGAGTTTATAACAACCTGCCAAGAACAGTTTCTGTAGAAATACTGAGAATTCCCGACTAATTACCTAACAACCTTCTGTGTGACCTGAAAATCGAACTTAAGACCTTCAACAACAGGGAATTCTTAATGTGATATAAATGTTATAAAAAGCTAACCAGGTAACTCATAAAAAGTAAATAAAATACATATCACACATTTTTGAATTAAGACAATAAAATTCGTCGATTAAGTAGCAAAGCAAGTAGTTTTGATATACCATTATTATTTTCAAATGTTATTGCAATTTGATTATTAGTTTTACACATAGTTCGGACACATCTAGATGGCTGGCAGGAAATGACTGAAAATCGCAACCGGTGGTGGAGTTTGGTGCAGACCTTTGATCCTTTAAACAATAGGACAGTATGGCCTAAAAAACTAAAAAAATATATTAGTAGTAAAACCCGATTGGAAAATCAACTTCTTATAATACTTTAAAGAGGTAATGAAGTTTAAGACAAAGGTTCTCTACAAATCCAAAGCCTGTTAATCTTCATTATTTAGAAACACGCACAAAAATCAACATCCCAAAAAATCTATTCCAGAAGATAAAATTCAACATAATACACAATAAATCCAAGAAATAAGAAATTAACATTAACACAACTGAACAGGTGAATCTCATTTAAATCGAGAAACATCTTCATCCCTTAGAAACAGATACAAAAAATCACCATCCAAAAAAATTCATCCGAGAAGATAAAATTATACATACTTACCACAATGAGCCCATAACAAAAGAAATTAACATTAACAGGTGAATCTCACCCCTTCACTTAACATTTCTCAACACTAGAAGGTATAAGGGTAGTTATCTTTTAAAAGAACTTGTTCTTACAACCCTTACACTATCTCTTATAGAAAACATTTTATTTCTTAACCTGTTTGAACCTGTTCAGTACAATTCTTCTAACCTGTTCTAATTCTTGTCAAAATTCTCACAACAACTGCAATGAATTGGTTAGATCTAGTCCGATCTGGATATAACCCGTTATCACCGGTTTTGATTTGTACGATTACTGGAATTGTGTTTGAAGGTTAGAAATGTCATGGGAATTTGTTAGTTTGCATCATGAGAAAGTTTTTGAACAGAGGGCTGTATAAAATCATCGTGCTTGTAATATCCTGTCTTCTGCCAAAGATTCCGTTTGAGTTAAAAGATTGAGACCTTGTAGACATTTTGTTTTCGGTTAGAAACTAATAATAACAATAAACCATTTTGTTATTTTGTGTTAAACAATGATAATCAAACAATATTAGTTCTTTCAACGCTTCAAAAAAACGTCACGAAGAAACCTTCCCAGCCTGAAAGATTTTTAATTAAGATTCTTAAAGTATTACAGTTCCTAACATTTACTTAATAACAGTCTAAGTAGTTCCGACTCTGGTAAACCCGTACATAGCGGTGTAGCTTGCTGAGATTATTTTTGGTAGTTTTAAAGCTGGTTTCACGACTCATCTCAACGTACTGATGGATATTATCTTTTCAAACATATAATTAACTAGCTGACCCGCGCAACTTGGCTTGCGTCCAATAAGAGAGAATGGGTAAAATTTTTCCCCGTTTTTGTAACATTTTTTACTGGTACTCTGCTCCTTTTGGTCGTAGCGTGATGATATATAGCCTATGTCCTTTCTCGGGTATCAAATTATCTCCTTACCAAATTTCATGCAAATTGGTTCCGTAGTTTAGGCGTGATTGAGTAGCAGACAGACAGACAGAGTTACTTTCGCATTTATAATATTAGTACGGATAGAAACCAAAAGTAAGATATCTAAACTTCTCACGAAATAAAATGACTCAGTTCCTTATTAATTTAAAATAATTTTGTAGAGCACTTGTTTATATTATTATTATCTTCATTGTAACCATACTCTCAACAGCTCATTTGGTGGCAAGACGGCACTGACAGCGAATAACACTTAAGAGAATCACCCCCTTGCAGTGTACCATTAGCTTAGAGAATAGACTCGGAACAACTGGTGTGTTTGATAATCCTGAAAAAGAGAAAAAGCACTTATTTGATAGTGACAATCGCTATCAAATAAGTGCTTTATTTTATCTAAACAAATTTTATTTTCCAGATCAAAAAAGTCTTTTTATTAGTATTACATGATGTGCAATTTTTTCAGTAACACCTCCATGCAGTATTGGAAATATTTACGGTATAAGAAACACTTCTCTACATATTCTGAGAATGCGTACACATGTTCTTTACACAACACTGTAATTTGTTAACGTAAAATGTTCATTTAATAACCTGTATAAATTGTAAAAATGAGGTCAATTTTCAGCAATTCACAAAAAGTCCTTTGCCTCGAATATAGCTCATGGGGTCCCAAATAAAACTTCTGTGAAGGACGCTAGCGGATCTAAAGACAAATTATAATTAGTAAAAAAATATAAAATTGGGATAAACTATAACGAAATGAGCGCACTGGATTCTTTAACCCCCTTGTTAGTTAAGGTATAAAAGGATGGTAATGTATAACCTAACTATTTTAGCTTAGTTTTTAGTTGCAAGTCTTTGTTTGTATATAAAATACACCTTCACAAACCATGATTCATTGAGATAAACAAAGTGAATGCCCACTGGCTGACCTCTGCGGCAAAAATACTCGCTCTATCTTGGGAAGGTAAAATTAGAATACCGTCAGAATAGATCTGGTAGAGTCGATGAGTCTCTACTTTGTAGCTATTGATAGGAACTGTAGAGTTACAATGTAAAGTGTAAAGTATGTTTTCGTTACAGGGTGGAATAACGTCAGGGTTTCCTTCAAGGGAAGGTAAAAGAGTGAGTACCTACTTTATTTACCGAATGATTCTTTGGTCTTGATTTTTGTTAGTTTGCTGCGAGTTAGTTTTGTATACGAAAAAATATTGCAGTCTATTTAAATTACCTATGTCTTTATAAGGCCTGTTTATTTAAATTAGAAGATATTACAAATAGAAGCGGGTAATTTAAAAAATATGACACAAAATATTTCACTACCACCTAAACTGGTCATTATAACTTAAAACATGTGTCAAGAATAATCAAGATGCAAATAAAATTATACATGAACGAAATAAAAGTACTCTATATTCGTATACTTACTGTACGATAAGAAAGTGAAGGAAGATATACAGTAAATGCCGATAAATAAGTAGGTATAAATGATTTTTATATTGATAACTTAAATGGAAAACCTAACTGAAAATGTTTGCATTCTGAAAAGCACGTCCATTATCTTATAAGACGATATTGTTAGTATTTTAAGATGCTAATTAAAAGTTACATCGTTTTTCCTTATTGTAACAATTTTAAACAAATGCAGTTACTTCACCTAAATAATAAAAAGCATTTATTATTACATAAATACTGAATAAAAGATAAATAACAGTACCTAAGTGTAAAAAATATAAAATAAACTGTACAAAAAGTAAGCTTCAACTTCTAAATTGGGAGCCATTGATATTCAAATGACAAGAGTATTCCGCGAACCATTACAGTACTCGAGTAAAATCCAATAAAATCTACCAAAACCTACCCTCTTCCAAACTTCTTCCAAACTTCCACTATCCAACTATTCGCCCCGCCCCACGATAAGAACCCACAAACATACACCTCTCCCTTTCTAACGTATACAAAATTCATCATGAGAAACGAGATAGCGAGTAGTTAGACTGCCTGCATTATTATAATAGTTTTAGCTCTGCATGCTATAATGATTTAAGTTAAACTAAATGTTGGACTAAAATCAACTGTAGTAACTTCAAATAAGGTTGGTTTTACAATGTCGAGCGTACAAAATAGAATGTTCTAGCGATGAAACACGCGGGTAGCGGAGTGATTTTTCCGCGAGCGATTTGCCGACGTAATATGATGTCATAAGAGCTATAGTGGCATAAAAATATCTAACTTAAGACGTTTCAAGGGAAAAAAGTACTTATAGTTATTCCATACGAACGTCTTGTACAAAATGGCGGCTTTAGAGGCGGTTATTTCAATTTCTCGGAGGAATAGGGTGTTGGTTCTGTAAACGGCCGCAGTGGCGCTAGTGGCGCCGAATTATGGCGGGTCGAGGCTCTCGCTTAGAAAATTAGGTTACTGTAATGATGTAGGGATTGTTTTTCGTTTGGTTTTTAAAGGGTTATTGTTTGGTGGTTTATTTTATGATGTTTTGATGTTAAATGGGCTTTTTGTGAATGTATTTAGTAGATTAACGTTAGTACAATGTAAAAGTAATCAATTGAGGTTCGTATGTTATTAAAATATGACCGCGCTTAACATACAATATTATTTAAAGTATTGTAGAGGCTACTAAGTCTAAGTATTATAATTTGGTCATACTATCAGCAGAAAAGTCTAACAGCGATCTAACAGTAATGATAAGTAATTTTCCGAATATTTACAATGTAAAATATAACCTGCGTTATTTTATTCTTAAGATATAAATTAGGCATTTAAAAAATATTTTTGGTCATTTTAAACTAAAGGATTTTTTATGTACTAAAGGTATATGAAATACCTGTAGTATAATAATGTTAAAGGATATATAGGGAGTACAAAAATAGGTGTACCTATACAGCGTGAGTCTATATTTTAGTTGTCTTTTGATTTATGGAACAGAATTAGAGATAAATCAATTTACTTTACCGATCAAAAATTAAAGCCAGTATTGCGCTTCAAAATTTAGAACCACCAAAGATTATTATTAGAAATGAAAAATAACACACCCTTAAATCACAATAACTCTTCTGAAAATGTTATCACCATTGCAAATGTGCAGTCTAAATCTAGAACAGATTATTTTTCAATCTAAGGATATAAACAAACAGACTATTGTAAAGAGAAACACGAAAACTAAGGAATATTTATACTGTTTTTTTTCTACTACTTTATTTTAGTTCGAAATCAAGAAATATTAATTTAACTCAAAATATATCTTTGCCACAGCCAAGCAAGGATCTTTTCCCAAAATTATACGGGGATGACGGATTGAGTTTCGATACTTAAAATCCATTTGATTCTCCTTTTCTGTTTCAAATAAAAACATAATAATATAAAAAAATCGCTATAAAAATTGTATAACTACCGAAAAAACAGATAAAACCTTTAAAATCTTGTCTAACATAGAAACTTAAACCGTACGATTAAACGTAAGAAAGCACCAATTTCAGAGAAACGCTACCGGTATCCCTCGAAGGGGTCAGACGACGGCCCGCGGTCACTCACTGTTAATACCTACTATTAACACACACACGACTGGCACACACAACAATATGTTCTATGTTTTAAAACATATTTTGATATAGAGTAAACGAATAGATTTTATTTATGATAAAAAGTTTACCGACAAATTCTTAGGAATAAGTTTTCATTTTTTTTTTGGTTTTTATGATCACTGAATTTTATTCACTCTCGACTCTTTTAAACACTTATTTACGTAAGAACTCACCGATTGTACAACACGACAAGGTAATTATAAAAATCTGGGAAAAACAATGACTAAGCAGTTAACTTTCACATTACTTCACACGCACTAATGTCTTTTTGGACCTTGAAAGACTGTTCTCTTTCTTTGAAAAGTTTCCTTCAACGTCTTTTCAATAACTTGTTCACTGCTTGATACAATAACAAAATGAATTGATCACTAACACTTAATAAATCCTACAATTAAACATTAAGGTTTCAGAGATACTGAACACAAAAACATATTTCACGCCCGTTAGATCCAACTCCATTTTAGATGGAATGTCCACATTGAACACAAAAGTACAACTGAACTCTCCCATCACTTTGCCCATAACACAAACTAACAAATTCCCATGACATTTCTAACCTTCAAACACAATTCCAGTAATCGTACAAATCAAAACCGGTGATAACCAGTTATATCCAGATCGGACTAGATCTAACCAATTCATTGCAGTTGTTGTGAGAATTTTCACAAGAATTAGAACAGGTTAGAAGAATTGTACTGAACAGGTTCAAACAGGTTAAGAAATAAAATGTTTTTTATAAGAGATAGTGTAAGGGTTGTAAGAACAAGTTCTTTTAAAAGATAACTACCCTTATATCTTCGAGTGTTGAGAAATGTTGAGTAAAGGGGTGAGATTCACCTGTTTTGTTAATGTTAATTTCTTTTATTATGGGCTCATTGTGGTATGTTTTATTTAATCTTCTGAGATGGGTTTTTTTGGATGTTGGTTTTTTGTATCTGTTTCTAAGGGATGAAGATGTTTATCGAGACTTCTTGTTACTCTGAATAACATTATTTTGTAATACTATTTAGAAGCTTTTTATTTCAATAAGGTTTTAAAATTAATTATCATGTGATAATGAATTTTAAAATCTAGTATCACGTGTATGTGAATTATGAGTTATAATTTTGAAGATTTTTTTCAGGATATTCGTCAAGTTACATTTTATTCAGTCAAAACCTTTGGACTCTATTTCAGGTCTTCACGACGGAGTTAAAACCTATGAATTTATGTATATTTAAATAGATGAAATCCCTGAATTTCAGCTGTAATTTCTAGGTATTTTTGTGACAGAACTCGCACACTGTACCGGACAGCCTCCTTCGCTGAAAACCAGGTAAATTAAGTTTTACTACGTTTAACTAAATTAAATGTTTAACTCTAGCTACCTTAGTTCATCTTTTCTCAAATTGTAGATACATAAAGAAGACTAAACGGCGCATCAGCGCCGACTTAATTAGGAGGTGAAGTGGTCGCCATGGCTGAAATCAGTCGGATAAATAGATAGATAGATAGAATAGGCTAATTTTTATTTGATTCTACTTGGTTTTGAAAACAACGATAACTACGTTTTATTTTTAAAAGCGAGAGATTTTGTTTTCAGAAAGAAGAACTAACAAATTATAGATTTCATACTTGTTCGGGAAGAAACCATTAACCGCATACAAGTGGGACAATAACGAGAAAATATAATACATAATAAGAGAAAGAAAGAAGACTAACATCCTAATAAACAACAAAACAAGTTCATGTCAATTTATTTTGGCCGCCCATCTAACTCCCGACCTTATTTACATTGCTTACCCATCACACCAAAATCAATTAATTCTACTATTGACCCTCTTCCCTAGTGACGGGCCACAATCGATAATACCTGACATAAATACCTGTTCCTGCACGTAACAGATACTGATATACCTAGTACCTATACTAGTCCGTCTGCTTATAACATCGGTCGGTACCTAATGTCCGTTTGTGTTATCGTGTAAATTAATTTAGCAATCGGTTGCTTGATTGTTATATTGTATTAGATTATTGCGTATCGCATTACTCGTCGGTCTATAGGTCACTCTACTTTTTATATTTTCATTTAAAGAACGGCTGTAGTCACTGCATATATCTAAACTTACTGTTTATAACCACTTTCTTAGTATTTTTTCTTAAGGACTTTAATTTTATAGGTACATACCTTTACTTTTGTTTTTAATACACAATATACATAAATAGACTTCAGCTATTACAAAAATGTTAGTTATAAGTTAATAAAAATAATAGGCAAAGTAAGTTTTGTAAATCTACTATTAAAAAAAATTAAGTAACTATATTTCACATAAGAGATAATTGCTTAATCGCCGACAATTCTTTACAGCAGATGGAAATGCAACAGAAATCGTTTCACAAGCGATTTCATAGATATGAGACTACATTATAAGGTCTACGTTGTAACTAACGTTGTAACTAAGGCCAATAATGTCCAAAGTGATACAGATACGGGTCAAGGCCACCGACCGGCCGACATATTGACCATCGTGGAACTTTATAGCGAATCATACCAGTTGCTTGACACACCATAGATATGATATGTTGAAGCTTTAAGCCTTGATGATGAAGTGATTATCTATACTAATGTTATCTAAAATGTTATCTAAAAGTGTTATCTATACTGTTTGTTTGTTTGTTTGAACGCGCTAATCTCAGGAACTACTGGTCCGATTTGAAAAATTCTTTCAGTGTTAGACAGTCCATTTATCGAGGAAGGATATAGCTTTTATAGCATTACGCTACAACCAATAGGAGCAGAGTAGCAATAAAAAATGATTAAAAAACGGGGAAAATTTTGACCCATTCTCTCTTATATGACGCAAGCGAAGGTGCGCGGGTCAGCTAGTTTATCATATTTTTTGCCTATCATTATTAGTTTTATTTAAAATGGTATGAAGACATTTATCAAGTTGTTTTAAAAGTCTGGTTACAGGCTAAGTGGTTTTCTTATTGTCCGCCTGATAGAAAGAAAATTGCTCGTGTGCGGCACGTTTCTTTTTTCGTCTGTCCTTATTTCTTTAGTTCTTAATTAAATAATATGTTTTGGATTTCTGTTACCGTAGTCTTTAACAATATGCAAAAAAAGCTTAAAAACCAATTGCTTTCGGGAAATAATACTCCATTTTACCCTATGTGGATATTACGATTATAAACAGGGTGTCCCAAAACTCAACGATAATCTGAGACCGGATGAAAGGCCAAGTTATACCAGTCCTGGGAAAAATAAAAAAAAAATCCATATCACTTAGTTCAGCAATAATAGACATTTTTCAAAAAAGTTAAAATTGCACACCCTTGGTCGCATTTTCAAGTCCTGTGATCACCAATGTCACAATTTCACTGTGTTTTTTTTAAATTTCGTGATCTTCAATAAATATACTATTAATCGTAAAACAAATTAATACACAAAACATTGTTGATTTAATAAAAAAAAGGTAAGTTTTAGTGAGTCATGGTTTTCAAAAATATTGTTAGTTAACTTTGACGCTTCATATTGAAAAAAAAATGTAGTACACTACCCTTGGCAAGTTATATCAAAAGTTGGCACATTTAATCAAGATTTCAAAATGGTGCAACACTTGCCACTTATATTTCCATTAAAAATGTTATTTTTATTTGAACGAAGAGTATCCTCGCAGATGGATCGAACGCAGTAGTTCAATCTTATGACTTTCCCGTTCCCCTGGATCAAAATCCAGTAGATATTTTTGACTGGGAACGCATAAAAGAAAAAGTCTATTCGAAATCAATACAAAATCTATCAGAACTTTGCCAGAAAATTGACACAGCGTCAGAAGAAATAAATGCAAGAAATTTTACTTGACTGGTGAAAAGGTCTTTTGTAAGGCGTTGCAGAGCCTGTATTCGAGCCTGAGGAAAAGTAAAGAGTGGTAGTGTACTACATTTTTTTTTCAATATGAAGCGTCAAAGTTAACTAACGATATTTTTGAAAACCATGACTCACTAAAACTTACCTTTTTTTTATTAAATCAACAATGTTTTGTATATTAATTTGTTTTACGATTAATAGCATATTTATTGAAGATCACGAAATTTAAAAAAAACGCAGTGAAATTGTGACATTGGTGATCACAGGACTTGAAAATGCGACCAAGGGTGTCGAATTTCAACTTTTTTGAAAAATGTCTATTATTATTGAACTATATGATATAGAATTTTTTTTTATTTTTCCAGAACTGGTATAACTTGGCCTTTCATCCGGTCTCAGATTATCGTTGAGTTTTGGGACACCCTGTATATGTAGCATTATGTTGAAACAAAATGCTTCTAGAGATTTTGACGCTTTCTTACATCTAAAATATATTCTTTGGTTAAAAAATATCTAGACTAGATTCCTCCAATAAGCAATTACAATTACTACAATCAATTGCAACATTACACAATAAGGTGATATTCAAGGTCAAGTTCGAGGTCAACTGGACAGTGTTTACGTTATTAACGTATTATCTCGCTCTATTTACTAGCAGATGAACAGACGCACAGTTCTAGGTATAATATTGGTCATTTGAATTAATTGGAATGAGTAATTACTACATAAGCCATGTGAAGCTTACGGTCGTTAATTACTATGTACTATCGAACCAACTGAATCATGACCCATTTTGCCGATAATTCGCTTGACACTGTCAAAACAGTAAGAATTTCATCTTTATCGTCAAAGTTGCACTTAGGACATTTTAAACACGCATACGACTGTGTTATGATGTATTACGACAACAGTCAACTTTGACCTTTGTTATTATAGTACGTAGATACGTTTTCGATAAATCACTCTTAATTTGAATCTAGAATGTAAATAGTCTAAACTCTTTTCACTACGAAAAAACTTATTTGTGTCAAATATCAAATAGCACGTCATTTAGAAATCTGTGAAACGATTAGGGTAACCACTATAGTCATTGCCCATCACACAGTGATTGCCAATGTTAAGGAATAATACGTTTATTTTAATTTCTAAAGTAACCAGTTCAAATTAATTGCGATATAAGTATGTCACTTTTAGAATATTGGTAACATTTTTAATTTATAGAACTCATGTCCGACGTTTGTGCGACAGGTGTGTAGTTCGAAAAGAAAAAGTAAGTTTGTTGCAATATTTGTTAAGGATAACACATTTGAATTAACAGTATTCGCTAGTATTTCTGGTTTTTAAGTGTTTTATATTGAATAAGTATAAAGTTGTTGAAACAAAGGACTGATGTTCTTTTAGAAATAATATTTAAGTTGCGTTTATAATATATGTCAATGTTTTACTAAATAAAGATAATATTGACCAAAATTGTGTATCAATTCCTTAACCGGGTAATAACTATGCTGGTTACCCTATATTATTTTAATTTCTTTAGTTACATTATTTCCGATAATGGCCGAATAAACCATGTCCTGAGTGGGTATCGAACCCACTCCTGACGCGTCGCAGTCGTAACATCAACCTACTACGCCACGGAGCCTGTTGAAAACGGTAGCAAAGCATTATTGTATTGACGCACAAATATTTGTCGCAATAATGACAGATAACAAATTCATCACCAGGGAAACGTAGGTTCAAGCGAATTTCGACCTACGTGTATATAGACGTGTTTTAGAAAATGAGCACATGGTGGGTCATGATTCAGTTTGTTCGATAGTACATAAGCCATGTCTAAGGTCTTTCGGATGGCTTGAACCACTTTGACACTAGGTTGACCACTAACCATACGATAAGAAGACTTACGTAACCCTGCACTCCACCCAGGATGCAGGAGTATGCACCCTGGGACACAGACATGTCAAAAAAAGGTTGGTGATAGTCTCAAATGACACATTTTTTTTTGATATGCCCAAATTATTCCTGTTTCTACAATACTTGCATACATAATAGTGACAGTTAGCGACTCAAACGATACTCAATTTAAATTACTTAATATTGAGTATCGTTTGAGAATTCGGCTAAGAGTGGTTTAATTTCTAATTATGTTTTTCGACAGAGTAATTGCGTAAATTTAAATGTCGATTTCACTGTGTTTGAACTTAAGGTTTATGAAAAGAGACGGCAAAAAACTTAGTCAGCTGGGAGTATGTTGAAAATTTGAAAGCCATTCGTAAATAAGGAAAGACAAAGGGAAATGACTATGATAATGAGAACTAGATTTTTGATATCTACATCGGTAAGTTGTTGTCACTTGTTGTAAATAAATAAAGTTTATGAGTTTACACACTATTTTATGATTATGAGTCTTTGTTTTACAAAATGTTCGGGCAGTTGTATTACCGTACAAAATATGATGGTAATCAAAATTATACGAAAAGAAAATAAATACTACTTCGCATTGCAAGCTTTATAAATTTCCGCCTATAGAGACGGAACAACAAAAAATGCCTTCCATGGGTACCAGTTTCAACCTTTCACAATTTTCTTCATGAAGATTTTATATAGCCTACGTATTTCAATCTTCCTCATTCATACAATTTCATACACACTACAACTATACACATACATCTACAGCCATATCTGTTAAAGTACAAATTGTGCCGGACAGGCCGAGGGTTCAAGGTCAAATGTCTATTATCGTTCACATTGTACACTTGTAAACAACCGTTTGAAGGTTTTTGAGCCTGTGGAGAGGTCAGCAGGCTTCTTAATCATGCTGTAACAAAAAACTAGACTTTTGGGTTGCATTTTTTCGCTTCTCTTGCACCGAAAGTGGTTTTCTTAAGTCTTTGTGTACCAAAAGTTTAATATTTTCTTAAATTTTATCTGTTTTCTTTGGAAGAGCAAACGGAGACGTATCGATATAGTAACTTTTGGTAAGTATAAAATTCTAGCTAACCTATGCATTCGAAGTTTCATTTTCTATTTAGTCACATAGGGGATGATTTATAAAAACCAAATTACCTACGCTTCATCGGGCCTTTAAATATCTTTAAGGCCAAATTGTATTAAAATTAGCTTCAGCGACTGATAAAGAATATCACGAATAATATTTAGTGTTACACAGGGCATTGTAAAGCTTATTCGGCATAAAGTAACGTGTAAGAAACCAGTTTAAATAGACTATTCATTCTAAACTTCTCCATATTTTTATATTGAGTTTTTAAAAGACACAATTAGATAGCTTTGTCAGGCTTTTTATGAATCTTTCATGATCGTCAATAAAATATTTATTAATGGGTTGAAGTGTATAATAAATTAAGATTTTGTGTAAATTGATTGCAAAAGGTTGACGATTACTTTAAGATACCGAAAAATGCGCTGCGACTTGGCTCTATTTTCGGTCAGCGCATTGGACCACTTATACTCACCTTACATACCTAACTTAAGGTGTAATATAGATATACCTCATTTCCTGATCTAGTTTAATTTCAAGTTCAAATTCAATATTCTACATGAACTAACAGCAATTCTATTACCCCAGACATTGATTAACATTGCATTATATAATCTAAGTCTCCCGGTCAATCGGCCAAATTACCGTCTAAACAATTGATGCAACGATCGATAGAGGTCAAAGGTCAAGGTCAGATATATGTCTGGATTATTGAATGGCCCTGTTAATTGGTTAATAGGTTGTTGATCTTCGGATATAATGCTAGATTGGTTTGGCCAGGTTGCTATGGCAATATGAGTTTGTTAGTCAAATGACTGTAGGTGTATAATTATAATGCAACTAGCTGACCCGAACTTCGTACAGTCTAACGATAGATTCATATACTCTTTGCATTTAAAAAAATAATTGTCCTCGTAAGAACCATCCTCGTACTTCAAGGAATATTTAAAAAAAAGATTTCATGAAATCGGTTCAGCCGTTCACGCGTGATGGCGTGACCAAGGGAAATAGAAATTAATTTTTATGTATATATAAATTAAAAGCTGGTTAAAATAAGCGTGCTGGAAAATTTGGAAGTTGCAAAAATATTGTTCTAGTGTCGGTCATATCGTAGATCGATACAAAATTACTATTTATGTGTTGCATTTTTATTGCATGCATAATTCCTTGTTTATTGTTTCCTTAATTTAATATTTATTTAAATTATAATATTATAAGGATATCAAGAGCAATTGTACTTATTAAGCAACAGTTTAATTTGCGTGCCGACGGCTGCTTTCCAAACGTAATATACGTTTTTTTCGGCATTTTTTTCCTGAAAATTGTATTTAGCTAATATTCTTTCATAGTTACAAATACTATTCATTGTTACCCATCCCAAAATGTTCTTTTGTGTATTAATTAAAACACCAAGCGGTGTGCTCTAAAAAAAACATAAGAAAAAAAGGTGAAATACACATGAACTTAAAGTATACGAATATTGGAATTTAATAATGCCCATTGCGTCACAGTTAATAAAAAATCCATGATAAACTTTAACAAAAATCAAAGTAATGAATCCCGAAAACTCTTAAACAATAATAATTCTCATTTACTATCCAAAAAAAAAACAAAAAACAAATTCTGTTTCATATTTTTTCCCAATAAACATGCTATAAATAGCCCTCAAACCCATCAAAGATCTGCCAAAACCCTTCAACAGCAAGTATTACAAACTAAATGTATTACCAGTTTCAAATTTAGTAGAAGCACATGTTTGTAGTGAGCATGTCAATCAAATCTCGACGACGCGGCGACGTTGCGGACACAAATAGCCCCGGTCAGTTTGTTGCCCCTACTAAATGTGGCTGATTTTGTACTGTGAGTTGAATTCGGGGTGAGAGGCGAGTGAGTTGGTTTTTACTGCGAATAGCGGTGATGTTAATACTGAATTTTGTTGTGAAATGATAGGGAAAATTCTTGTAGAATAAAAATTTAAAATGTTGTTTATGTCATTCTTTTGGTCTTTTTCAAACTAAAAAATCTTTGTCTGATAAAAAAGCAGAAAAACTACTGTTATACTCGGAAAACAGTAAGATAAGAAAAATTACAAAATACTCATTCCAGACTGCCTTTGTAAAATAAATATTCTAAAGTTAAGTTTTCATTGTTAATGCCACATCAATTATTATACAATTCAGTATTTTTAAGATCATGAAATTATTTTATCTTCTTTTATCTATATACTACTGAAAATGCTTTATATATAGACCTAAAAATCTTATCTTACATTCATATTTGGTTATTGTGTTATGTTCTCCGAAGCCTGCTACTCTCTATATTTTTCTTAACACGTCTTTACCTTGCTATTAACATAAGTGACTAAAACTACTAAAAATCTTTCGTCCCAATTGAATTTAACTCGAATCAATTAACAATTCGACAACCAATAGTACTTCAATGCGTATTGTTACGGCCATTTAATTGTAGTGGGCGGCCGGCACCGTGTCTGCTATTGTAGCGATTTGCCCAACAGTGGGACTGACAATGGCCTTGACTTAGCTTTCAGCTGGCTTGTTTAACATACACTGTATATAATGCTATATACATATAGTATGTTAGTATATTCTTGTTGGGGTTGAATTTTGAATGACAGTATCGTTCGATGGTATTTTGTGTGTTGTTGCAGTTTTGTTGTGAGGTTATTTTTATATTGGTAGATGTTGTTTTTCGTTTAGTCTAAGTTAGTGTTAAGTATGGTATGTATTGTGTTACTATAAATAAATTTACAAAAGGATGAAAAATGTTACAAAAATAAGTAAAATGTACTTTTTAATGCCTTGAATTCTTTCTTTAATTGCATTTTTTTATATACTTAGATTGGTTTACGCTATGATAAATTGCACAAAATATCGGGAACGCGACTTAACTATAAAACTTAAATAAAAATTTTAGATAGCTCTTTTTTCCAAGGTTAAAATAATTCATTCAGTGTAGATATTTATGATTAAGACATTATTATAAAACTATTTCAGCTATTATTGTATAGATTCGTATACCTGACACATTAACAGTCCTTGTACGTTTTCCGTCGGACGCTAAAGTAGCGACGGCGATTTATATTACCCACTTTGTTCAGTTTTATAATAGTTATGTTTAACATTTCTATAAAAAATAAGTGGTTTCTAAAATATCTGTAAACAGGTAACGATGAAAAAGTTGACTTAAAGTATTTTTTATAGAAATGGTTTTTGATACTTACCTATTTAAAATAAAAATTATTCATGTTAAATAACAAAAAATTGCAAGGATTATTACTTAAAAATTTTTATTGCAAAAAATAAAATTACTCAACATTGAAACCACATTACGAGATGATTCAAATTTGTGCTGTAGGTACATAATTTCAGAAACACTAGGCCACAAAACCAATAGAGTATTTAACTGAAAAACTATTATTTCATTTTTCAAAAAAGCTGCTAAAATTCTCGAGCGTCACTGCTGAAAAAACATCGGTTAACACCAAGTTAATATAATTTAGGAAGCGGATCTCCTACAGTCAGTTACACCCATTAGCAAAAAAACAAAATCTTAAGAATCACACACAAATATACCTCAAAATCCACGCATACCTACTATATTTCCACTGTCTTATTTAAAACCACAAACCCCAAACAAACACCTACACAACGTACCATCTAAAAATCAATACATAACTTCTTACATAAGACCTCCTACCCAAGGCACCTGTGTGATTAATTCATTTTAAGACGCCGCCGTCGCATCCCCTTAGATCTACATTTGCATATTACAAAGTATGGAAGTTCACTAACGAAGTGCGCGGCCCCCCGGAGCCCGGGTAGGGGGGGCGTGCGGTCGGGGGTGGGGGGGAGTCTAAGGTTGCTGGTGTAAGACGGGGAATTGGATGCAGGGTTGAATTTGGGGTTGAAAGTTTTTGGTAAAGATTTTTTTTTGGTTTTAAGTGGGTGAATATGATTTGGGGCCTGATTTCTTATAGAAGTATGGTATGTGTTAAGTTAATAAAGATTACTAAACGTCTATAAAACTCTGGCTAAAAGATTAGATACCCAAACTATTGTCAGCTTATTTCGTTTGGTTGTCCACATAATAAAATGCGTTGTCCTGTGAAATGTAATAATTTATCTGCATGACTTGAGTTACTACGATAAGCTTTAGAGTTTAACCAACAATCTGTTTTAATAAGCCTGCAGAATGTGAACAACGTTTTTTCGGTATGTTTTACCTTTATACTTAATACGATACCCTTTCACTACCACTTACTATCCTACTGATAAAAAATATCTTTTTTTTTACAAAAACAAAACCTAAAAAATACCTTCACACGAAAATTACATACCCCAAATCCGTCCCTGCCCGCCTCGAAAGCGGAGAAAGATGAAGGAAATGAAAATGTACGTCGCAAAAAGGGGGGCCCCCTTCCCCCTTGGAAGAGGAAAGCCCGAAAATTCTATAAAGAGGGGAGTCGGGACTCGATACCTTTTGTACGATAAGCCCTTCTCCCCTAAGGAAGGGGGTAGCGGAAACATTACTCTAGCAGATGTCTAGCACTTCTTATCGGAGAGGATAATTTCCTTCGTTTAACATGATGCGGGACGTTTTGTTCATAGTTTGATGTTTGCTAAATAATTTTCGGTTCGCCATTATGTGCCGATGTAGACGATGATTGTGTTGCGCGTCTTCGTTCAACATTTTGACAGAGAGGCTGTTTGGAAGAGCGGATGGTTTTGTTCTAAAGATAATAAAAAATTATAATATTTGCCTTAAAATCATATCTCAAAGGTGTACAAATTTTAGCGTATAAATGCTTGATTAGCTAATAAAATAGTGGGTTACTATGCCATTTCGTAATACAACTTGATCGTCAGAAGTACCTAAATAAATTTTACTAAAGGGAAAACGAAACATTAAAAAAACTAAAATTTTATTAGAAAATTGTCTTGCTCGCTGTAATACCACTTAAATTTAAAAAGCCTTGATTTTTAAAATAATACTATGATTTGATTTCTTTACACATGGGAATTCCACCTTTTGTTCATTTCAATATTCTCACCAAAAACCAACCCTACAATTTTACAAAAAGACATTCTAACATTTTACAAAATCCCACTATCTAAAACAGGTTCTTTTTACAAAATTTCCACACTCGGGTATCGTACCCACGACCTGTCGGTCACGAAACTTGATCGGAACAGGTTGATTCACAAATAAAACTTTTATCGAGGGATGTTCTCATTCCTTGAAAACTAGTATTTTTGATAACAATATAAACTTGTCTGGTTTAAGAAATGGGTGTAATAGATGAACTGGTTTTGGGATTACGGTTTTTTTTAGTAGTAACGAAATAAAATAGTGTGATTTTGTCAATGTTTTTCTGAAATATGGTCCTAATTGGCGCTTTTTTTTAAATCAATATATATTTTACTTGTCGAATAAAGTATTCCTACTAGGTATAATTTAGATAAGTAATCATTTTTTTATTAGATGCATTATATAATATCATCGTTTCATTTCTTGACGTTTTTGTGGTTTAGTTTTTATTAAACATCTTTTTATTACTATTATCCTAGTCTCTGTTTTACATAAACAGCTAATTAATTCTAATTTACATCAACATCTCAAATTACAAAAAAATCTCAATACTTTGAGTTGTTTTTAAAACAGTGAGGTATAACATTGCAAATGGAAACTTAAGCAGGTATTTTAAATAATAATTACTTAACTAATCAGCGTCTCTAACAGAAACCGATATAACCATTTTATTTGTCGTCGCTAGTCGAAAGAAGCGCTACAGAAATTAGAAGTTGTGATTAATTGGAAGTAATAAAGTATTTTAAAATCATGTATCAACGATTTTATGTATTTTGCCATATCCTAAAATACTCATAAACAACAAATAAACCACAATTTTAAACTCAAAATACTAAAATACATTGGAAGTCGAAGTTTTCAGTCGGACACTCCAATTTATCATAAGAATTAGTTGCCACAACTATCGGACACCGGTAATTAATGGAAAGGGGGGAGGGAGGGGCTTGAAAAGGGTAAGCCTGTCTGTACAAACGAAAATATTGTTATTTTATAGAGAATCATTTGTTTTTGGGAATGAAATGGTCAGCTAGTTGATAAAATTATTTGAAGAGATGAGACTTTGAAATACTCACCGTATTTTACGAACATTAAAATCAGCTTTGATTTTCCGTCAACATGTGAAAAAACGAGAAACAACGGTAACTTGTTTAATCTGATATTTTTTTTTAGTTTATCTGTCTTCGCTTTTAACCTAGCCAAAGGTATTTTTCTTTCTGCACCTATTGTTTAAACATTAACTTGCAATTCGACGCAACTCTCTCTCAACTCTCTACTTACGGCACTAAAGGGAAAATTAGATTGCTTTTTTGCTACTGACTGACTGATTTCTGATCTCATCCGAAAATATCAAATGTATCCAAGATTTTTGTATAAGGATATTATTAAAACAGTTTATTTTGTGCACTACATTTGATATATACATAAAAATATTTATGTGAATCAAATCATTTTGTTCACAAAATCTGCAAGAATGTATTCTAACTTCACAGGTTCTAAATAAAATTGAATTAAAACTTAAATTAAATACACTGACAGTGAAATCACATTAAAACTTACTTTCACCCCTTTTTACACCAGATACCCCTTTACTACCCTTTACAGAATTCCCTTAGGTGTATCGCAGGCGACTGCTTTCATATTTATTTACTTTCTTGGCTAACGTCCAAAAGTAATGCCGTTATTATATTAATGTGAGTTTTCATGCATTTTTGGGTATCTATTTATTTTCTAACAGGTACTAGATTTACTTTGTTAAGAGGTTAGTAAAGTATATTTATTTTAAGCTGGTACTTACTAAATTTACTTCAATATGAATGTATTAAGTAAGTAGTATTGAAAGTTTCAGTTAAATTGCAATGTAAAGGTGAGTTGTACTTATATTGGTTAGCGAATAATATTAAGGTATAAAAACTGTTGTCTTGTACTTGAATTTGTGAAAGAGTCAGAAATAACAGTACTTTAAACAATAAAAACATGAAATTTAGCAGTAAATTTATTTAGAAACTTTTTGCATGTATGAAAAGCTAGAATTATGTATAATATTAAATTTAGGTACATATTATTTCATTTCATCTCGTGAAAGAGAAGTTTTTCTTCTTCTAATGACGATTTAACAACACTTATTTGCAAAATGCAATAAATCACGAGAGGGATCTTATATTTTTCAGCTATTCGACAATGTCATATTTATCTGTAAAATTGCCCCTGTGCTCTTTTTCTCTTAAAGGTCAATAAACTACAGAAAAGGGTTCAAATTATTTCCAAATACCTTCTACCCGCATAAAATGGACCCCAAATTAATCCAAAGACTTCTTACCCTCTGTAAATACATAAGAAAATACATATTTATTCAGTAACAAAAGACGCAACTCCTTCATCTCGTCTTATAAATATTGAGTAGGTTTAACAAAACACGGCGTGTGTACTTAGCAGGGGATGGTAATTAACTGAGGGTGGGATACGTCTCATCTTTACTGGGAGGTGCTCAAACTTTCATATTTGAAGATGGGAGTATGGTCATATAAACATAAATGTATGTCTGTTATTGTTAGTTTTACAATGTCTTTAGTTAGCTTTACTGATTGGTCACTTTGCTGTTGTAAAAAAGTAAAGCATATCACTTGGTGTAAGAAAATAGGTGATTGAAAATAGAATCGCGAAGAAAGCAGCCATTTCTTAGCAATTAAAAAGGAGTTTTACATCGTACTCGCTAGTAAATTGAAAAATAAATAAATATCACTGAAATGGCCGAAGCATAATTATAAAGCCTTAATTTAAAAATAACGGTGGATTTACTATGACCTGTAAACGTATCAATATGGTTCAATACCTTTTCTTTTATTTGATCTTTGTCTTTACAACAGTGAAAACATATTTGCGCTCAACTGAACAAAGAATTTTTATATCGACGAAAGACATAATATATGTATAATAATTGCTTTTTATTTTATAACCTACAAATCAGAACACACTAACAACAAAGATCAATTAAACGAGCTATTTTATGTACCACATAAAATAACCAAACTTTGACAACCACGGTCCAGTCTAGAGTACTGAGTAGCTTTATGAAATTCCTCACACGACGAGACTCCCATAACGACGCACTTCAGTTTCTTATTAGCTATTGGACGCGGGTTCGAGTCCCGCGATCAAATTTTATGGCTAATAATGCTGTGGATTGTGTTATGGTGTGTTATTTCCTGTTATGGGTGTCTTAGTTTCATTGTGGGGGTTGTTAAGATGGAGGGGATGACTTTCTTGGATCTTGTAAGGTTTGAATCGCTGATGTATGTGGTAGGAATGTATTTCTCAATGATATTGAACGTTAAACGTGTATTAAATATTTTTTAAGCCGAAAGTTAGCCGTATCGATATATACCTAATTATTAAATAGGTTTTAGACCAATTAAAAAACTGAATCTGGTTTTGTGTCTATAGTTTTAATGTTTATCTGTTACAAATACTGTTTTTCTTTTTCGTTTTCGCTTTACCTTTTAAACAAACAAAACAAAAAAAATATTATTTCACGTTAGGTGGTCGTAGTCAGTTGGTATGCAATGTATGCAAGTTTTTGCACAAAAATGGGGAGTTGTCAATATCAATACAACTTATACTGTCGGCTGAACTGACTTTATCAATCCTCTTACTAGTATTATATATCTTCATAATTTGAGGACGAAATATCTTTATTGTAATAGGACAATAACTAATGTTTATGTTCATGTAACAATATGTTATATGTATGTGTAACAAAAACAATGTTATAAAAATTATTCATCAGGACAAAGACTTTATTACCAGAGAAGAATGGTCTAAAAATAGGCCAGTTTTATAAATAACAATGCTGATATATAACTTCTCAAGGGTGTCATTTTATAAAAGGGTTGAAAGAGGTTGTAAAAGGCGGGTTCATCTTACTTTTTCAACTTATTTCAGTAAAAAACCCTCCCGAGAATAACCCTAATCTAAAAATTACTAACTTTTTGTTAGGGATTAGTTCATGCCCTTTATAAAACGTAGTTAAAATTCATGTTTCTCGGTTCAGTTGATGAATGATTTTTCAGTTTGTAATAGTGGATTTTACGTGTAATATCATTTACATACTTGAAGTAGCGTGAGCACTTTCAAATCAATTTAAACATGAAAATAATTCAGTTACTTTCTCAATACAGCATCTTTTCGCTCGTAAATAAAAAAAACGTTATGATAACGAATTATATCTACTTTCTATACCCGCTTTTTGACTTCTATTTTAACATTTCGGCCGGTTTCACCGCATCTGAATATGTAGGTACTGCGTATCAATTGGATATTGACAGATTATGTCATATACTTTCTGTCTACTTTATACATGCTATAGATTGGTTATTTGATACGTCTTATCAATATTCCGCGTACCTGATCCTTACCTTTACAAAAATAAAGCAATCGCATTTCTAATCTTTCGAATATAACCCAAATCAATACAGTCCATTTAATCGAGCAACTTTTCTTTTATTCACAAATAGAGTAAACTTACAACCCCAGTTTCATTACATGACAGATTCAAAATGAAACACCAACCCGATACATCTACAAGTATATACCAAAAACTAATTCCAACCGTTCTCCTTTAGAATCGCGAAGATGGTTAATTTAATTAAAATTTAATTAAATTGAAACGTCTTGAGTATAATGTTATAGTTCTGTTTATGTAATTTTATACGCACACCCCATGGCAGGGGGGGGTTGAAAGAGGGGGTGCTCGCGCCTCCCACCCCAGGATTAACAGGATTCCATTAAAATTATTATAATGTTGCGCTATATTACAGAAGCCTTCTTTGGTATATGCCTCTAAAGTGCTTGTTGAGAATAAGATTATGTGACGTGTCTATGATAAAAGTATATAAAGTGTAGAAAAATCTTTATTACTCTGTAGAGTAACTTGTTCTTCTGTAAATATTCTATGTAAAAGCGTTCATGAAAAAACAAATCAACTTTCTATTTGCTGCAGGTTTAAACTCATTGGTCATAGTATAAGGATTAACAAAAAATACAATAATCAAGTTTTACAGAACAAACAGCATTTGAGATAAGTATTATTGATGTTTTAAATACATCATTGTACTGAATTATGACTTGTTTTTGGATGATTTTGTTTTACTCTTTAAGGCTTCTGTATCTCAAACACTGGCCTAAACCGTCCGACAGTTAGAAAACACAGAACACTGTGTTTTTGAAATCTTATTAAGAAGTGAACACGCATATAAACAGTTTTGACATTAAGAAAATAAATATCAACTATTCTAACTCATTATTATTCTTAACTTTACACAAATTCAAATCAAAACCATTTCGTAATAACTCAACTGAAAGACATTTCACGTAGCCCGTTGACATGCCCACCTTATGCAAATACCTCTGTAAAACTTACCCACGCTAAAACTAATTAATTCCATGGAACATCCGTTATATAAGCGAAATTTTGAGTGCCTCCGTCTTCGCTGCGTCTCAGGTGGCTGCCCTCCCTTTAAACCCCCAGTTAGGGGTGGTTTTAGGGGGAAGCGCGAGCGTCTATTTTCGCGAGTAGTTGCGAATAAGTAACGCTACAGTTATGCCGTAATGGGCGTATTGATTTTCTTAACAAATGTGTGCTTGGTGTCTGTTTTAGATGTTTGTTAAGCTTTGAATTGTTTTTGAAGATGTAATTTGCTAACGAAGATAAAAGGCTAGACTTGAATGCACACAACTTATTACATTACAGATACAGTAGGGTAAAGAATATTTAAACCGAAAAAGGCTCGACTTAAATGAATACACAAAATATTAACTCAGAGATATATGGTGAAGAAAGTATGTTTAAGATCCCTGATTAACTTTAAGTACTTCAGGAGGGGTGAATTTATGCTACCTAAAGCATTTGTCGAAAAGTCTATTGTGCTGATCATAAGACATATGTTTTCTTTAACTCTCTTTCTTTTTATTTTCATTCGCATTGCTGATGCTAGTGGTTAACCTAATGTCGATTACCTTTTGACTCTATAACTACTGTTATCTAATTAGAAACGATTGAGACCGATTTATAACGTAATACCTGAAGCACGAAGAACAAAAATGTATATTCCTGCTAAAGGTCGTTTTACCCACGGTCTTTAACTCGTTTACCGACCGGTGTATGCAACTTGCTATAACCTTCTTTGTTCGACTATTGCAATTTCGATTATAGGTGGACAACTAGCCTCATGGGAATAAGAAAGAGATTTAAACGACAGATAAGCAATAATGGTGTTTTCTTTAATCAAAATAGTTTACTGTTTTTTTTTTCTGAGATATGAAGCAACTTTTCCTCTTCTACTTCTGCAAGTATAACATATATCTCTTTATTGTCACATGACACAGTACAGCGGGATGTTAAAATATAAGTCGATTAATGTTTTTATCATATCGGCGATGTCTTGCAAAAGGATTAAGTTATCAGGTTCGTATTACTCGTAAACGGCAGTCTTGTATGATAATATGTATGGATATTAATGGGGCAAGGGAAGTTGATAAGAATAGTACCAAGTAGCGTTCTTTAGTCTCTGCCTACCGCTGGAGAAAAGGCGTGATATTATGTCTGTACCTAAACATATAGAACTCAAAGGTGTCTAACTGACATAGTGACCTATGAACGCACAGCTCAAACCACTGGACGGATCGAGCTGAAATTTGGCATGCAGGTAGATGTTACGACGTAGGCATCCGCTAAGAAAGGATTTTGATCAATTCTACCCCCAAGTGGAAAAAATAGGGTATGAAAGTTTGTATGAAAATTCTGTCTTAAGTCACAAACCACACGAAGTCGCGGGCAAAAGCTACTATATAGTTATAACTCATTCACGTTGCACCACAGATGGGTCAGCTATCTCAGATGAGCTAGAACTAAAGATGGCGTCAAATCTTAAGAACAGCGCTCGTGGTTCGTTCGCTCTCAATCTAACTTTGTTCTATTCAAGCCCGATAGGGCTGACGCTAACTACAGATAGTTATATTGAAAATGAACTTGTTCATTGCTGTTTTGACTCTATTTTTCACACTGGTGGTAGATTTACTATCTCTTTGACTTTCATTAGCCAGTATTTCATCTAAATTATAGTGATTCAAAAATTTTGACTTTGATATGCAAGGAATGATTGCTGTGGTATTGTGAGTTTTACTCAATGCTAGACGAGTATGGGTAAGTCACTACATAGGTTACTACTTGAGTAATAATTCAATTGTTATAAACCATTTATGGGCTATGCTCGGAGTTTCCCTGCGAGATCGAATCAGAAATGAGGAGATCCGCAGGAGAACCAAAGTAACCGATATAGCCCTAAGAGTTGCGAACCTCAAGTGGCAGTGGGCAGGGCACATAGCTCGCAGAACCGACGGCCGTTGGGGCAGAAAGGTTCTTGAGTGGCGACCACGAACCGGGAAACGTAGTGTTGGCAGGCCCCCCACAAGATGGACCGACGACCTGGTAAGGGTTGCCGGAGTCCGATGGATGAGGGCGGCCCAGGACCGGTCCTATTGGCGCTCGATGGGGGAGGCCTTTGTCCAGCAGTGGACGATTCCCGGCTGAGATGATGATGATGATGAAACCATTTACCTGCGAAACGTTTTGTGAAGTTGAAGAGAGAAGAGATTCAGAATGGCCCTAGACAAGATGATCTTTTATGTAAAAAGATGTGAAATGAGTGTTAGATATTTAATTTACTTGGTTTTTTGAGGAAAACAGGATTTTAGTCATAAAAAATGAAGAAAAACTAGTTTTATAACCTAGCAACCCTACGTATTCGAAATTCAAAACGGAACGCGGGGGTGGTGGGTGTTCATAAGTACGTGTTTCTAAGTTCGCGATTATATTGTCGGTGGGCGAGTGCCTGATTTATTTGTGTTGCCACTAATTCCAAATATATTTCCCTGCTTCGAGGGAGCCTCCGTGTTCCGGGGTAATTTATCGATCTATAGCTAAGATGTTTGGTTTACTGTAAGAATGTTTGGTTAGATTTATTGGTTAAGGAAAACCGAAGTATGGTTTTAAATACTTAGTTCATTTAAATAGTTTCATTGACCATTTGTTGATGAGGGTAATGATGTGAACCTTTATTACGAAATCCTATTTGCACATAATATCAAAATCTTTATTTTTTTTTTAAAGTGGATTTGTAAAGACTACTAAAAACCGGTTGCTTATGATCTCAACATGTTTCTTTTATTACAACCCTCTCCATAGTTCTGATTTTATCATACAAGCAGTGCAAATAAGGAATAGCCCAGTTACTGATTTTATCCATACTTATATCTTTTTGTACATTTCAGTAATAAAGAGTTGCCAATTTTTTATATCCGTTAAGAACAAAAAAGTAAGAAAACGTTCACATTATTTTCACATTTACCACTCAATATCCACACTACACTTACAAAACAATGCCAAAAAGCCACACCGTAAAAAACCCTCAAAGAATCATACTTTTTCACATAACTAAGACAAAGAACGTCAAAGCTCTTACACTCGCACATAATATAGTATATAATACATAGTGTTATATACGTACCTCGGCAAACGTATACGTAGTACGGTATGTACATATTTTAATATATTATCTCGCGGTGTGTAAGGAGATGAGAACCAAGATGGCTCCGCTTTGAAACACTTCTTAGAGCTCGCGTAGCGTCGGCGACAATACTATGGAGAGGACTTCTTAGTAAATTTCTGTAATATGCTTTTTATAACATTTGTTTTGGTGTACAAACTCGAAAAATAGTTATAACATATAGTCTTGACTGCCTCCGTGGCACAGTGGTTTAGGTCGCCACGCCGATACCATTGCGTCGGGAGGTCGTGGGTTCGATTTGTGCGATCCATAAATAATTGTTTCGGTCTGGTTTGACTTTCTGTCCGTTGTTTGTATGTTTGTAAAAGTCCCCGCGACACAAGAGCAATGCCTATTTCGGGAGTTGTCTTTAAAATAAAGAAAATAAATATGTTAAATCATTTTAACAAACTACAAAACATACTTTATCTATGGTATTTACAAAAAAGTTATTAGTAAATACAGCTGATTTTGTGAATTAAAATTTGTGTACAACGTGATACGTGATGAAAAGTATGTGAAGTGTAGGCGTTTAAATACCTACCAATACACAATCATCCGCGCTTTTGAAGGCAGACAGTCACCAAAAGAAAGTAATCTTAATTGTACTATTACAGCCTATGACCCCTCACTCATTGTTTTAAAATGTAAACGACATTATCAAATCTTTCACTTTAATTATACCTTCAGTGTGTGTCGCACATATAACCTTTCCTAAAAAACTGTAGAAATATTTCTCCAAAGTCCATCTCCACAATATTTTCGTTCCAAGCACACGAAGTTATTATATCGCTGGTAGTTTTCGCGCGGCCCGCCAGGGGTGGCCGAGGGTGTGGGGTTCGAGTCCCGCGTGATAACTTGCTACATCACCGCTTACTTATTTACATAATTACATATAATTCACCGCTGTGTGCGAGAACTCCTATTGGAATATTGAAGATAGAATGTTCGTGTATTAAATATGTTAGAAAGATGGGCTTTGCAATTATAAGTTTTCGATGTCTGAATATTCGTCAAAATAACAGCTTTTATAGTGAGCGACGTGAGCAGAAAAACGTTCAACCCTGAAAGATGAAACTGCTTTGCTTTTTCCACAGTGATAGCTATAGTAATAGCTCTAGGTTTGAATGATTGGGTTAGGGTTACTTTTTCAACAGAAGGGCAATGTGGAATTCGAACCCATAACCTATTTCTTCGTCATTATAATAATCTACAAGTCCCTAAATGAAACATTATCATGAAATACATTGTATAAATCATGAAACTAGAGTGCGTAATTCTTTTATTTTATAAATTAATAATTAAAATATCAATGCAAATTTAAGCATAACGTAGCATAAGTTAGAAAAATATTCGGTTGCTTCTTCAAAACACAGTATTGGCAGCGTAGTTGCATTGAGTTTCCATAACAAAGGTAGGTAATACCTTAATCTTCTTGTTGAATAATAGTACCAAAGCCAAAAATATTCTAGAAGAAAAAAAAACCCAAACTCCAAACGTCACATTCTATTGACATTGCGATTATTTGTCCGTATTTACCGTTATTTTTGTAGAATATTATTATTTTTATGGAAATGGACAAACGCAGTGACAGCGTGGAAGACGAGAAGAGTCATTATCCATCGCCAGCTGATTTTGACGTTTATCTGCCTTGGGCCAGCATTCAGTTGCAGATTCCTTATACCATTGTCATCACAAGGGTGGAACAAGGTATTACTTTAAGTACAATTCAGCATCTACATCATTAAAATGGCATTATCATTTGTTGATTTATATAATTAGCCCCCTTTACACACACACTCTATCGCGCATGTAATAACAATCGCGCGTAAAAGAGCGCGCATGTATGGGGAAAGGAAAGACCACGCGCCACTATCATATCATTTTTCTGGTCACTAAAAAGCCAAAGGGTTCCGCCCATAAACAGCAGTTTACATAGTTCTTTGCCTCTATTGTCTAAATGATCAAAAACTCAATATTAATAACAGTTGAAATTCAGTAATATATAGTGCATTTATTGCAATTGTGGTGTGTATTTATTGGAAAAATTGTATATCCAGGCGCTGTTATAATTGCCCTTTCCATACTATTCATGTAATGGGAAGTAATATTACCAGAGATATGTCTACCATGTCTAAGATGTCTTATATATCTGTCAATCATTGTAAACCTAATTTTATTTTTGATTTATTTTCAGATGAATACATATCACCCAGCTTCAGTGAACGTGGAAAAGGTCGTAAAGCTACAAGCAAACCCAAAGAAGAGATAATAGACCAAGATTCAGACATGGCCCGTAGTGGCAGCAATTCAGGGCGAACTGTCGACGCACCAAAACCTGACCATGTCTATATTTACACCATATATGACTCCAATGATGCCCTGGTCCAACTCAAGTTCTTGAACAACCTCCTCATACCGCGGGAAGTCATGAAACTGATGTCTTTGATACTGCCTTTTCAAAAACGTCTGACCTCAGTCTACATCAACAGTGGTCTGCTAAAAGATTCCCTATACGAGCTTTGCAAAGGAGTGAATCAGTCTACAATCACTGAGATGATTCTAGACAACTCTGTAATACCTGAAGCTAATTATTACTTGTTTTTAGATCACCAGTCTCCTTTAAAATACCTTTCTCTTGCCAGATGTCAAGTAAACGACGAAGTAGTAAAGACACTTTCCATAAGACTAGTTCCTCCATTTTCCGCATCAGAAACTCTAAGCATACTAAATTTAACTTCAAACAGAATTACAGATGTTGGTGCTCAATACTTAGGTGAAGTTTTAAGAGTGAATAGAAAGCTTTCTTACTTAAACTTAGCTGGTAATATGATCACTGATGTCGGTGCAGAAAGTATTCTGGACAGTCTTGGAAAATTCGTTCTAAAAGACGAAGAGGTAGCTCAATCTAAAGCTAGATATATGTCTTATTTGAGACTAAAGAACGAAATGGTGAACAAAGCATTGTTAGAGCTAAGAACCGGTGATTTCGACAGGCGGTCTGCTAAAAGAAAATCTATAAAACCTGTGGCAGTAACGCAAAAGAAATCAAAAGGTCTTGAGAAAGAGGTGTCAGTGAATCTACCAAGTATGTATAATTCTATGGATGTAGCTTGGATAGATAAGGCAGAGGCTGCCGTTGAAGCTCAGTTAGGAACTTTTCAAGATGCATTCAGATTGGAGAATATTTCTACAAAGAACGGTACAGTTTATTGCCTTGGTAACAATGCGCTATGCTACTTGAACCTCGCTTATAACAGTCTGTCATATTTCAGTGTGAAAAAGCTATACAATATTGTGAGTTTACAGGAAAGGATGCATAGAAAGCCTAAAGGTTTAGTCAACGTGTGTATTGAAGGTAACAATATACCAGTTTGTTGTAGGGAGTTGACAGAGATTGACCTGATCATAGACACTGGGTTAACGACCTCTAGGAAACTGTCTACTATAAGCAAGAAGAAAATGACTGCGAAAATGAAGTAACTGTTTTTCTATTTAATAACACAATGTTTATTCCAACAATTTAGTAGAGAGTTTTAGCATGTTTGAGACGTTAAATTGTGGGACCAAACCGTCATTTTCGAAGATCTTTGTTAGACAGTCGTTACCAGTAGTCAGAAGCTTGAAAGTCTGACAACCAGTCTTACCGAAGGGTATCGTGTTATAACCCAGGTAACTGGGTTGTGGAGGTCCGGTAGGCAGTTGCTCCATGTAAAATACTGGTATTCAGCTGCATCCGGTGAGACTGGAAGCCGACTCGAACATAGTTGGAAGAAAGGCTAGGTTGATCATTGGTATTTGGTTATTTAAAGACACTGTGTTGTTAAGTTTTAGGTTTGTATAACATTTGTAAGATGTTTTTTTCATTATTCATATTGTATTTTAGTTATTCATATTATTGAACTGTATTTCATATTAGTTTTAGAATTCTGTGTAATTTTAGACTAATGTAGTTTTAGTTAATTGCTTGTACTCTAGTTTTATTATAACTTATACAATAATTGTAATAATACATTTTTATTCACACCAATGGTATTTTTATTGCATTAATATAGCTGAAAAATAATATTTTTGCCTTGTAATCTCTATATCATTATTTCTGAAAAATAATTCATAGCATAATTTTTATTGTTTCGGCATCTAGACATAAATTTAAACCCACTTCGAAATTAACAAAGGACTTAAACTACATACTTAATTCTTTACAGGAATATTTTCAATAGCCTAATTATTTGTATATTGTACTTATTCAATGATAAGTTGTTTGACTAAACCTCCCTATTACAATCCGATTCCAACATGGTTATTTATAATTTTATCCACGACTAAACATAACCGCACCCAGGCCGACTCTTGAGTCAAGAAATTTTAATATATCAACTGTCAAGACTTAATGATGCTGCTTGTTCGTGATGGTCACAATGGGACTGGCATATCTATATACAGATAAAAGTCCCTAAATGTAATGTTACTAGAAAAAAAAAACCTGTCAAGACATTCAATAAAAAGAAAGAACAAATAGAGAACTCAAATTCAAATGCTTCAACTATTCATAATAATCATAACAGCTCTAAATCAAATACAATTTCAAATTCCTCATCCAAAAAATAGTACCATCATAAGGAGAACAAATCAGTGTGCCAACAAAATAGCGCGGCGTAAGTGCGGGGGTGTGCGGCGCGCGGGAGGGGAGGCCGCGTCGATATTCGCGCTCGCTCGGAAGCCATCTTAAAATATAAGTGCCTCCCCCCCCGCGCGCCTCTCGCCTCCTTAGACGCTAGCTTTTTCAAACTCTGCCGGTGTAGCGCTGGGGTTGACAACATTTTGGTGAGTTTAGTCTGTTTTGCTTTTTTTTGTTTGGTGTGTTTGGGTCTAGTTTTGCTTTACATCTCCTATAAAGGTTTTAAGTGTCTGTATTATATTAGTTTGATATTGCTTTTTGAAGCTTTTAACTAAGGGAACTAGTGTTTAAAACGTTTAAGTACCTACTCCCTTACCGGTAGCAACAGATACAAGAAGCTTTCTTTTTGCCTACATTTCCAATATTTTTGCCATACTTTTTAAAACATGGAGAAGATAACTTACCCAACTTTTTGAAATTATACTTTGACATCGATATTTACTCTTGATGGGCTTTATATACATAATGCTTAACAATATAAAAGTATACAAAAGGTCTTGAACAGTCTCTACCATTAAATCTACGAGTGAGTCTTTTAACACTTAGATGAATATTTGTTTTGCTGTCAAGCCAAAAGATTTTTAACTCTACTTTGTAAACATACTAATACATTGTCTGTTAGTAAAATATCTTAGTAACGCCTTGGACAATGGACAGTTATTATTAACACGATAACTTGACCTATTGTAATGGAGGCATTATTCGTGGAATTCAGAATACTTGCGTGTTTCGTTAAACAGAAATAGCTTCGGGGATAATATTACTTTGCACTTGTGTTATAATTAGATGAATAAACATTTAAACTTTAAAACCCTATTTCTTGGAATATTACAGACTAAATACTATATTTGTTATTACATTTTAAAATAACCAACTTTTTCATCGATTTAATGGTGGTAATGTACTCTTTTTATGAAAGTTCGTACTATAAGAATAATTTTCATCTGATTGGTTTCAACTTCATATTAACGGGTAAATTGATTACCCTCAAAGAAGTAACATAAGCGATAAAATACAATTTGCAAATTTTAATCTCGCTAGCTGTCAAAAACAGTCCTAAACAAAAACGATACAAACTTAACACAATATTTACAACCCTTTACTAAAACCACTGAGCTGTAAACTTTTATATCTAAAATACGCGTCTTAAAGATCATAAACTTGCTAACTCCAGCGTACAGGCTGAATCAATACAGCATTAACACACACATCGACAACACACACTCACTGTTGCAACGCAAAAACTATTGAAATGAAAATATAAGCACACATACTCACGCTAACTCACACAAACACACGTCGCAGGTGTGTATACAAACCGCGGCGTTCCCCCCCCTTCACCCCCCACCTCGCTCCGTGCGCCTTAGACGTTGGCTTTTTACATGAGTATAAGCAGCCGTGCAGGTGTCGCAAACATTTGGTTTGGTTTACTTGAATTTGTAATGTTGGTTCATTTTTGTTTGAAATATCGTAACGATGTTATTGTTGAAGTTGTATGTCTGTTAGTCAAGTAAATTGTAAAAAGTTCAACTTTGTGAAAAAACTAGATGACAATCTTAAAAATTGTATCAAAATCATGATTGTATTTTTTCTATTGTCCTTTATAAAAAGTCTTTTTTCTAAAAACTGACCAAAAGAAACATTCGAGACGTCTTCACCCTTTGAAAACCGGTCTTTACAATTGCTATCTTAATTTTTATTTGAGTGTCCGTCCATCCTATTGTGTGACAGGTTTTGAAAAAGCAGTGACTTCGGGTACCCGTGTGGGAATTTGTGTACGAAATTTCGTCTTTTCAATGTTTCTTGACCAACCTGTATTTTTAGAATCAGTCTACTTTATATCAAACGGGTTCACTTCTTTGGAGAATTTATTTTATCGTGATTCGAGTTAACGGGCTATTGAATTCCAGTTTTATGGGATTTTTGAGGTCATGAGAACGGATAGAGGTTATGGGAAATATATTTTTTGATTTAGGGATTACTTTGATCTGGAAATTCTTGTTCGACGACTTTATATGCTGAGAAATATTTTCTTTTAAGATTTGATTTACTATAATAATTATTATTTGCCATATAGTTTATTAACAGCAATTACAAAATGACTGAACATGATTCTGGGAAGTTTCCAAACTATACTATTGAACTATAGTGTATCTTAATACAAATTCTTGAACAATATCGGTTATTTACTCAAACCACCACACAAGGGATTTTCAAGAAAATTAACTGAACTTTGTAAACATATCGAAATTATTTTGAAAATGTATTTTTTTCTTAGAACTCACACTTTCTTAGATGTCTCATAAAATTTATTTTACTAACTACAAAATCATGATATGAAAAATAAACAGCACAAAGTCACATGATTCTAGTTTCTACCCAGATAATATCTCTTAAAGTGACCATAATAGCAATTTCTATTCAACTTTTCTCCCCAAAGATGGTCTATGAAAAAACAGGTTATTATACTTTTTATATCAAAATTCTCACGAAATAGTCGTACCAGTTTTTACGAAGTGGTCATCTTTTGGACACAAAAGATTTCTTACAGACCTGTTCATGTAAAAAGGGTGACACAGGTGAATTTTTGGACATCAAAGAAACTTTTTTTATTAGATTTCACACACAATTTGAGGCAATTGAAGAATAGGGTGGAACTATGATTTATTTAATAGTCAAGTTTTGCTAGTGGACGAGTAACTACTTACTTTAGTAACTGTAAGGTGTTTAATATTGAAACGGCTTTTAGTGGTAGACTATTGGTATTTTGTGTGTTAGAGTAAAAAATATACGTGTGTGTTTTATAAAGTTTTATTGGTGTAGTGTGTATGACAATTTGTGATAACTATTGTTTTGTCTTATAGGTAAGAATTATACATACTGATTAAAAATATTTCTGAAATGTACTGTACATCAATATCATATTTTTAAGTGGTGTCGTATAACAACACGCTACCTTCCCTTTTCTGACAACCCACTAAGTGCGCAGTTTATTTAAATAAATAAAAACATCCACATACCATCACACCCCATGAAAACAAAAACCCAGATTAGCCGACAAGTTAAAATTCATACGCGACTCATATTATGAAAACAACGCAATACCCTAATTAGGCATTTAATTATAAATCCGCCATGAATTCTTAACCGACTAGACATATTAAAATTTCACTTCCCCATTCTAACTACGCCTATAGCGTATCGCGCAGCCCCATCTCCGCTGTCTTTCTAAGGGGACCGCATAAAATAGTTATAGAGGGTAGGGGGAGCTACTTAACCGTTTTTAGGAGACACCCCGCCCGACGCAGAAACACCCCGCTACTTCAACCCCACTTCCTACCCCCGCCCCCCTCGCCTTCAAGCAAGGGGTTGGGTCGTACTATAACTATTGCTATATTTTTGCAAAATAGAATTCTTACCGTGGGTTGATGATACCTGCGCTTTTATAGTTGCGTTCCAAATTTAAATGCGCGCCGTTCATTGGTGTTTTTGTTTCTGTAGTTGTGTGCGGGGAGGGGGGCTGTTCGAAATTTGAATTCGGGTCGCGCGATTTAGTTTTAATTTGGCGGGATTTTGGCTGAAGCGGCCAGTGTTTTTGTTATGGCGTATGAGGTTCGCATGATAAGTCCGCTCACGGGATTCTTTGGCCGTTTTAAATTATAATTACTCGATGACCGTTTCATTTTTCATATTATTTTAGGGACTACACAAAACCTTTAAGTTCGAAAACGAATCAATTTGAATAAGATAATATAATACCAAATATCACTGAAAAATGCATAGAAAGAGACACATTTAAAGATAGTAGGCAATATAAATTAACAAGCAGGTATGTCTTGAACGAAGCTTTTCAAAAATATTTTATCAAGTTTTATAGGCTGCAAATCAAAAGACACTACCTATTAGGCTTTCAATTCTTGAGGATGATCATTAGCGTTCGTTCCTAACTCCAGAAATGCTCTTTACTCGCTACCTGTCCCTTTTGAAGGACGTCTGTGACGTTCGTATGTCCTCCGAGGGCGTCCCCTCCCGGAGTTTATAGTTAAGGGCTCGTTAAATCCGTTTTGTATCTTTTCAAATATCCTTTTAAAGATATATCCGATTTAGGGGCCGATTTTTTGTAAAATTAGTTTATGTAATTATTATAATAAAATTAGCATCTATTATTAAAATTATGAATGCTATATTCTGTCTGTATGTCGTTTGTTCGGTTACCACTAAACCGCTAAACAGATTTTGAAGAATTTTTGTGGAGATGCTTGAAGACCCTAACAGAACCGTAAACGATTTAGGTAGTTTATTATATAGTTTATCACATTATAACTTTTAGAATGAATCCACGAGTAAAGTAATCTGATTATATAAATATCGGCTTCAAAATGGCAACACTTTGAAGGTTTTAATACAAACAATATTTGAGTAACCCAATCTTTAACCGGGCGATGTTTTGTGTGATTTGCCGAGAAGCTTTTTTAACAAAGAAGGTTCTTTTGAAAATCTTAAAAGAGATGTAAGTTTGTCAAACTTCTTTATGTAGTACCCAATAAAAAGACTTAATCATGTAAGTATATTTTTTTAGGAAACTGTATAACGCCAGATAATATTCTTCTATCTTGTGCTCGTTAAACGTTGTGAAAAGTTTTTCACAGGTAAAAAGTGTAGAAAAGGATAAAAAGTGCTTCAAATCAAATTATGTATACCAATGTAGGTATTTAACTACTTATTTCCTAAATTTTAATCAAAGTTATCTTAAAAAGTCATTTATGGCCGATAGCATAGCAACCTTCGAACCATCCCCACATGATAATTTGATAAGAATTGTACCTAATTTTTACCATTTTAATTTAATATTAAACTACCAAGCACCTTAATAAAACCTTATTTTAGAAACCATGACTCAAAAATACCTACTTAACTCTACATATTAAACAAAACGCGTCTCTACCAATAAATAACACACGCTGTACCTAATATACGTAATTACTGTCTTACTAGAACACCCTGTACATAGAAGACGACAGTACATAATAAATACGTGTAGCGCTCGCGCGGCGACGTAAAATTTGTAAGTTTATACATGCAATAGCGTTTTTTATATGAGTTTAAACGCTATTGAATGGATAAACTACCGCTAAATGTACCTCAGAAACCGGGGGTTAGAAAGTCAATCATGGCTGAAAGATCAGCAAACATCGAATCATTCTCATAATTTTTACTACATTTTTTACCATTTTAACACAATATTAAACTACCAAGCCCTCTAAAACTTTCTGTAACTGTCTCTTAAAACTTCATTTTAGTAACCATGACTCAAAAATACCTACTTAACTCTACATATTTAGCAAAACGCGTCTATCCCAATAAATAACACACGCTGTACCTAATATACGTAATTACTGTCTTACTAGAACACCCTGTACATAGAAGACGACAGTACATAATAAATACGTGTAGCGCTCGCGCGGCGACGTAAAATTTGAGGGGGGAGGTGGGGTGTGGTGCATAAGTGTGTATGTGCAAATTTTGTAAGTGATATGTCTTAGAATGTGTTATTGGAGGTGATTTTGTTGTGTGTGAAATGTATGTTAAAATGGTAATATACACTACCTATATTGAGTATACTAGTGAATAAGGTATGGGAGGTGACTCTTGAGTGTATGTTACTAGTGTTTGCGATTTGAGTGCTAGTCAAATGGTAAAAGAGTATTGACCTTACCATTTGAGTTTAGTCTTTGCCTACTCCTCCGGGAAAATAGCATGATTTTATGTATAAATGGCGAGCTACCGGTTATCGAAAAAGGTAGTCAGATTTTGTCTATAAAATCATAACGAAATGGTATATAACTAAAACAAATAAATGGCTTTAAAAAGTCAGTAAGACGCTATTTGTGTAACTAGCTTCTACCCGCAACTTCGTTCGCGTGAAAATAAATTCCCGTGGAAAAATAGTATATTATGTATTAATCCAGGATGTCTATCTGAGTACCAATTTCCATAAAAATCCACTCAGTAGTTATTGCGTGAAAAAGTAACACACATATCAAAAAATCTAATCAAAAATATTTTATTGACATAAAATCTGTTACAATATCCACACATTGTCCTGACATCTATGCTAGTCGAAGCTGTGTTACAGATGCCAGTGTCTTCACCCTTATTTATTAACATGACAATATTTCGTCATAAAACAGAAAGAGTATTAAGAAAATATGAACATAAAACTATAACTATAAACATATATTATGTACATACATTTTTAATATTATGAAAAGAACTTAACTGAAAACTTGGAAAATTAAAACTGGTACGTAATTATAAAACTTAAATACTAATTAGATTTGGTAACTTGTTAACTGTGGTATTCTAATTAGAACGTATTCCAATAAACTTTAAAGTTTCTTAGAATAAGCACAAGTTAGTAAAACTGCTCGAAAGTTAACGATTCTGCTTAAACCGAAGTTGAAATTCCTGGTATTAATTTTCTGAATATGTTTTCAACAATATTACCACCGTTTCGTCTACAGATAGAAAATACTAGTCTTCAAAACTCTCTCTCTCTCTTTCTCTCTTCCATGCTATGAATCCCATGTCTTCTTCTTCTTATCGTATGGTTAGTGGTCAACCTAGTGTCAAAGTTGTTCAAGCCGCCCGAAGGCCTTTGACGTGGCTTAACGACTGTTATCTTAGTAGGTAACAACCGGGACCGACTTTTTACGTGCCCTTCAAAACACGAAGACGCCCAGTTCAAAGACCACTATGCGGTCACCCATCTATAGAATGACCACGCCAACGGTTGCTTAACCCACAGATCGTTTACCGACCGGTGAGCGCAACTGGCTATGGGCGTCTCATATGATAGTGGGGTCAGCCTTCCCAATCTTTCTCCTCCCCTTCGTTCTATCCTGGACATCTTTAAGAGGTCTTGAAAAAATATACTTAATTCAGAATACCATTGTTGTTATTTGACTGTATAAAAATTCTTTATACCTGATTATATGTCGTATATAAATAAATTGATGTAGCCCAATACTGTTTCACTGCTGGGCAAGGGGGACTGGGGCTAGGCCTTGAGTTGACCACGCTAGCCGAGAGTGGGTAGGAAGGAGACTGTATACATTAAAGAAATGCTTTAAATAATTCTCAAGCGTGCAAGGTCATCACGATGTTTTCCTTCACTGTTGGCATAGTGATAATTATTTCCAATCATAATCCTGCTACTATGATGAATGCCAAAGTTTGAAGGATTAGATGTTTGAATGTAAACTACCGAACGGATTTCGATAAAATTGGAAACATTTTTATTTTATGAGTTGGATTAACACATAGGATACTTTTACCTCGGAAAATCTTTCAGGAAGTAGCGGGCGCGTAAACGTACTACCTGCTGTAGTTACGCATAATTACCATAAAACTAAAATACATATATCTCAACTCAACACGTACTTAAAATGTTCACTTACAACCTTCTCTACAAGCAGCTACCACGTCTTGATACAGCATATAAGTCGATCGCGGGGTGGTTTTTACATTCTCCCCTCAAGAGTACTCACCCTCCGCGAACTCTCTCACCCTCTGCACACCCCACGGGACTTTCACCCTTATGTTTTAACTATAGGGGTTATTTTCACGTGTAGTGTTAAAGATGTTAATATTGATATCGTCTTGGGAGCTCGCTTGTATGATGAAGTTTTATGTCATGTGTAAGATTATGTGAGTTTACTATATCTATGTTTTATATGTGTTGTTTAATGTGTTATTGGTTACCTTGTGATATGGGAGGGGAGGGGAGGTAATTTTAAGTGACAAAGAGATTAAGAAAAGAACAGGTATTTTTCTGAGAAGATATTTTTCTCTGAGTGACATTATTCTATGTTTTTTTTGGTCGTAAATTGTTCCATGATAATAACTTACACAAATCGTTATAATGGTGATTGATATTTTGATTGTATGTACGAAAAATGCTTTTTATAAAATTGTTTTTTTTTTATGATTTCGTAAGAATAATAGCATGATCACGAAAACAGTATCTAGGCATAAATATCAGTAAACAAATAACAAGAATTGATTTGTTAGTAATTTATTGATGATGCCTTCGAAGAACAAAGGAAATCGTTACAGCGACTAATAGTGGAGTAAATCAGAGAAAAATAAAGACATTGTTTTTACAAAACCTGAATATTCTCTACAGTCAGTTTTAAATGAGAAACTAAGAGCCTGTCCAGATGAAGCGTTTTACGCGCGAGTGGACTCGCGCGTATCAATTTTACACTGCGTCCAGATACCGCGTTTTACGCGCGTTTTTTTCCTCCCAGTTCCTACGTTTTGTTGTTCTATTGGAATATTCTGTTGATTTTATATCCCATAAGGCTACTCTTTTTTCAATTTCATCAATAAACAGTTCGGTATTGAAGTTGTCACGCTCCATCATCGCAACTAAATACGTCCATACGCCACGCACTCGCGCGTAATACTGGACGCAGCAATGGCGCCCGAGTATCTCGACTCGCGCGCCGCTCGCGCGTACGACGCGCGAGTCGAGAGTCGCGGTTATTGCACGTGTTTTACGCGCGAGTGATGACACGCGCAAAGTCTTCTGGACGGGATATATGTAGCTCTAGTACCTCAAGAACGCGCGAGTGTCTACGCGCGAGTGGACTCGCGCGTAAAACGCTTCATCTGGACAGGCTCTTAGTATTTTTTACGAATTAACTTGGTTTACATTTTACCACAAAATAAGAGGGTTGTTGAAATCTTTGTGTGATGAGCACGAGTATTTGATCTGAGACTGGATGTCAATTTATCTATGTAAGTATGTATTTAGAAGTATATAAGTATGTTTATCAGTTATTTGGTTACCATAGTACAAGCTCTGCTTAGTTTGGAATCAAATGACCGTGTGTGAGTTGTCCAATTATATTTATTTAAATATATTTATTTGTTATTAGAATTTGTAATAGATTTTATATTACTTCTTGGGTTTTTATAAAAGTGTTTTAAGAGCAGTTATGACTACAGTGCTGAAAACCTTTATTCTTACCCAGCTCAATCCCAGCAGTGGGATAGTCACTTCTTATAGGATATACTAACAAAGATAATTCTTGTTTGACTGCCTCCGTGGCGCAGTGTTTTAGGTCACCTCGCCGCTACCATTGCGTCGGGAGGTCGTGGGTGCGATTCCCACACGGGACAATTATTTGTGTGATCCACAATTTATTGTTTCGTGTCTGGTTGTACTTTGTGTCCGTTGTTTGTATGTTTGTAAAAGTCCCCGCGACACTAGAGCAATTCTTAGTCCGGATTTGTTTTTTTAAAACAAGATATCACAGTCATCATTATTTCAACATCTTTGTTTAACCTTAAGTCTTCATCCATCCGATTCCTTGCTAGGCAGAACTAGGTTTCAGGAATTAGGATCACATCAGGTATAGAACCACGGTTATAATTAACGGAGATAGGTTTGTCGGTAATGATTCATCACGATCTGCACTACGATCTCTTACCTTGAACATTATTTTACGAATTAATAAAATGAAACAGATATGATTATAAAAATTGTGTGACTAACGTGTAGAAAAACACCCACATTTAACTACTTGATATGTGATTGATAAATAGAAGCTAATAATACCGACCAATTTACATACAATCTATACTAATATTATAAAGCTGAAGAGTTTGTTTGTTTGTTTCAACGCGCTAATCTCAGGAACTACTGGTCCGACTTGAAAAATTCTTTCAGTGTTATGTCCATTTATCGAGGAGGGCTATAGGCTATATATTATCACGCTAGAACCAATAGGAGCAGAGTATCAGTAAAAAATGTTACGAAAACGGGAAAAATTATGACCCATTCCCTCTTATGTAACGCAAGCGAAGTTGCGCGGGTCAGCTAGTTGACAATAAAGGTCTATACAGAAACATACAAAAAAATCATCCTTTTTCCCTTAGGGGTAAGGAATACCTCGATTCTTCGAGACATTTTGACATTTAAAATGTACTGCCAAAAAAGTTTCTACGACGCCCGTCAGAGGCGCTGATCAGATTCTCATACAATATTTCTCGATGACAGGTCGGTTGTTGCTAGTCGATAGTAATAGAGAATGGAGCTACAGAGAACGCCACTTTTAACGATCCTTCCCTTGCTTCATTTCAAACATCTTGTTATACAGAATAAGTAAACAAACACAGTAAATAGTGTGGTAAAACATTTTTAATATATACATGCTCACAAGAATTGATTACAGCACAACAAAGGGTAAGTTATCGGAGCAGAGCAAGTTGCGCTATGCGGGCGGCTACATAAATTTTATTGGTATAATCTTACCCGCCGCAAGATTCACTGGGTGGAAATTTTAAGATATACGGATTTGGTACAGTTTGCATCTTCTATTGAGCTTAGTATTGTAATATTATCCCTATAAGATTACCATGATAGTATGGTAGTTAGTGTTAAACCATTTTTTGTTTCAATCAATGGGTTTATGCTGAATTTTACCAATAACATAATAAGTACTTGTTAGTTACGAAGAAGCTAGAGTGACAACATCAATACTTGCTGTTTGTTTTATTATGTCTGATTTCCACCGTTCATTCCATCAAGCAACCAAGCAACATCTGTCAGAAAAAGAAAATTTATATTGTCACTAGCTGACCCGCGCAACTTCGCTTGCGTTACATAAGCGTTTAAATTTTCCCCGTTTTTGTAACATTTTTCGTTGCTACTCCGCTCCTAACGGCCGTAGCGTGATGTTATATAACCTAAAGCCTTCCTCGATAAATGGTCTATCTAACACTGAAAGAATTTTTCAAATCGGACCAGTAGTTCCTGAGATTAGCGCGTTCAAACAAACAAACAAACAAACTCTTCAGCTTTATAATATTAGTATAGATTTGAAATGTCCAAAAACGTAGCTAGAGTTCGACTATCGAACTACTGGTAGGACTAGATAAAATAACCAAACTCTGGGCTAGGGCTGAGGTCTCTTTAGCACTGTCCTATTTGATAGTTTTCAAGAATTTTGCAGCGAAAAGTAAGAAGTCCAAGTCTGTGTGAATTAGCCCCCGGTCTTATTAATACATACACTATTACCACGATTGAAATAAAAAGATTTTAAACTTTCGCAACTTGTACACATATTAAAATGATTTAACGCGAATGGGTCTTAAATGCGATTGAAAATTAAAGGTTAGAATACCTTATTTGTTAACCGGACGTTTCGATTGAATTGCATCGACCGTGGTCACGGGCTGACTCACCACGGACATCTAAGACCCGTTACGTTATAATGTTATGAAACAAAAAGATTTATTTAACAAACAAATTATTTATTTCTTTTCTCTTGAACATTCTCTTTAAACGGCAACGGCGTAGGCCTCGGTCCTGAGTTCCCTATCCTTATATTAAGTCCACTGCTGATATTAGCCTTGTTCAGATTTATCGCGTAGTTAGTCTTCTCGTGCACGATTGTGACAGAATTATCTATGTGTTCTTCTTCTTTTACTGTGTCCCAGAAGAATGGTGATGCGTGGGTTCCGGTTTTAGAAGAAAATGGGATCCCTGCAAAAATATATCAATTACTAGCTATTACGCACGACTTCGTCCGCCACCTGAATTTTAACATTGGAACGCGTCATTTTCCAGGGGTGAAAAATAGCCTATGTTAGGACATAGGCTACTTCTTGGATATCAAAATATTTCCACACCAAATTTCATGCAAATTGGTTCAGTAGTTTAGGCGTGATTGAGTAACAGTCTAACAGACAGACAGAGTTACTTTCGCATTTATAATATTATACATATAGTATGGATAAGACTCTGTCTTTGATTTCAGACAGATGGAATAATTTTCGGGGTCAGAAGTATCCTGTTTGTTAGTTCTTGATTATAAGCTATCTGTGTGTTAAATATTATGCATCTAAGTCTGTTCGATAATAATTGTAATTGCATTTGTAATAGAAACAAATGCACACATCTAACCATTATTTGTTAGGTCCTAGTAAATGAATTACATTTTTTTTAGTCTGGATGGCTTTCTTTCTTATGAGACAAAAAATGAATCTTATAAGATGTTGATAATACAGAAAACCAAAAGACTACAAAGTGCCTTTGTTCGTTAACAAAACGAAATTAATAAGAATCGCAATTTTTAGCGTTTTAACTGACTTAGGAGAGGATCACGCAATTTAAGAATAAGATAAAATTCTAATACAATTTTTAATTACATGAGACATCAACGAAACGAATTTTGCAAGGCGACAGTTGAAGATGTGGAGCCAAACCAACGCTCCTTTTTCAGTAATTCTATAAGTAGATATATATGGTGGCTTCATACCTAGAAAAAAAAATATTTTACAGTTCGCGCAAATCTTTCTCCATGCAAAATTTGAATAAAATCCGTTCCCCGACTGTCCCACTTCTGGGCAAGGATCTCCGTGAACGACGGAGGAGGCCTTAAGTCCACCACGATGGCCAAGTACAGGTTCGGGAATAAGCAGTGAAAACCTGTCAGATTTTAGCATTTCTAATATTAGTAAGGATTCAAAATCTGTCAAAAATATGAAAATGTGACAGTAGCATATTTATTCCTTGAATTATTTTAGAAACTGTAACATGTTATAACATGCTGACCGTACCTGTTTTATTAGGTCAACTTGTAACAACGTCTTTGCGTTTAATCAAAGGAAATTTCCAATTAAATTGATTACGATCTCGGGCGGGGCCCCGCGGTGGGGGGTACGGGGCCCCAATAGCTAGTTTATACCAAAATCGCGAACATCACTATACATATTAAATACTTATGTGCTCTTAAAGTTATGTACTTTATATATTTGTGTACTCATATACTCATACTCTTGTATATCTTACGTACATAACTCTAAACGTTCGTTGTAGAAAATGAAATGTGTATCGTTAAAATGATGTTGTCTGTCTGTTAGATAATGTCATGCCTGTTATACCCGTAGGTAGGCAGAGGTGTAGGACATATTATTATGCACGCGTTTCGATACTAACAATGTTAGTTCCATGTAATGGGGGCGAGTCTATTGCCATATAAAGGGACGTTAAGAAACTCCAGACTTCTATTAAGAATAGTTCTTTAGCACTTTGTCTGATTTGGGAATCGAACTTGGAACCTCGTGGTCAGCAGTCGGATACTCTACTGACCGCGGCACAGAGGCAGTCGGACAATGGGTCAGTAAGAGGGGTTAAATTTATTGTTATATTGCATGGCTAGACATTGGTATTTTGGAATAAAGAGAGACTTTTTCTTCTTTAAAGAGGTTACTACTCTAACCAAGTGCGGTTTGATATTTCATCAAAAACCCTCATTCATGTTAGGTCACGATATTATTACCTTACCGTTAGAGTAACTAATTATCTATTTTTGATTATATTAACGTAATTTGGAAACTCTTTGTTAGTGAAGCCAAGATTTTCGAAACCCACTAACTAGCACGAGACGAAAATCTTTCAACCATGCGACTATCAATGCCTATGACAACGGCTTTGTACCTTACTTCTTCATATTCTGGTTGTTATTTAACCTTTGAAACTCGTTACCGTAACGTATTTATCAACCTTTAAACATGTCTCTATCAACAAAAACAACCCTACACCTCACGCTATAAGTGTAAAGCCAAATTAAAATACAAATAATCTTTAAAACCGAAATCACGTAAAAAATCATCCCGCACGGAATAATAAAAACATTTTCAACAGCAAATTAAATTCATAAAACAAACAAGCAGCAAACGACTCCATTAAAATGATACCACATTAAAAAACATGCGCCATTTTTATTAAAAAACCGCCGGGACTTTATTACCATAAGCGAAAACATTTTGTTGCAATGAATTTAAAAAATCACTGGCTGAATGCTAACGTCCCAAGCCGCGTGTAAACGTGTCGGCGATAAAAAAGTAAAAAAAAAAAGAAAAACGCCAATGAATGTTAACAAGGTGGTAAAGATAGGGATGCAATGAGTACGATGGTTTTTTTTTGCAAATAAATTTACTCATACTTACACGAGAATTCATATTGCCTGCTGTTGTATTTTTAAAAGGTAAAGATAACCGAAGAGCTTTTGGTAAATTACAGAAAGCTGCGCTGTTAAATTATTTTAAAACTTGCAAGATGAGCTTTGATTAAATTTGTGAAATCATTGAAAATAAAATGAAATTGATGAAAATACTTTAAGTTTGCTAACATAAAAAGGTATCTTCGAACATTTTAATCATCATTGAATTCTAACATCGTTTTTAAACCTTAAAGTTTTTGTACACAAACAAGAAGGTTTGTCAGACTTTTGAGTGTAAAAAAAAGTTAATCATCAACAAACTTGTAAAGAACAATATTTAATTTTCCCAAACCTCACGCATGTTATTTCACACCTTGCCCTCACCTCATTGCTCTCAGTGTGTCTATGGGCCGGTCACTCTCGGGACGGCCGGTCGAGACGACTCGCACGGGCCGGTCAAGTAACTTGTTGTCCCGGATATATGTACCCGGGTATTCCGGGTATAAGTGTTTTGTCTTTGGGTACACGTTAAAAGGGATGATAAGAATGATAGTTGAATACATTTGCTCAGGATTATTTCGTGATTTTCTTTGTTATAGAAGCTATAAGTTAGGAGTTAGCGCGGGGATAGTTTTTGTCAAATTGGACAAAGTTCTATGAGTACCTAAATTCCTATTAGATATTTAGAAACCTAGGTAACAGAGTCTGTAAACAACTTATTCAATTATAGTATACAAATGGATGGTTATTCACACGACGATCCATTTGTATACTATAATTATAACTATTGTCGTATTTTTTATAAATACTTAAGGTTTGTTTTAGGCAGTTACTCCATAATATTGGTTGTACGCCATGTACTTGTAGTTTAAGGAAAACTAAAAAGAATCACGGAAGAATGACCGCAAAATTACCTCTACAGCTCGTTTTTAACATCAAAATCTCCACCAATTCGCTAAAACACTTACTTATAAGGTGCCTAATCAACCACCAATCAATCACTCCATCACACAAATCGACTAACACACCTATTAACCCCAAACTCTCACGTAAAACAATAAAAACAAAAGCCATAAAAGCCACTGTATCACGGGACAAATTGCCGACAAATTACACGTTAAAAAAACATATAAAAAAGCTTTAAAAAATCCCCGTCAACACGTTGGAAGTCAGTAGATTAATCACTGTAATAACCCACCCGGATATCCGGGTAAAAAAATCTGTTAACCGGCCACAGTTGGCCGGGCAAAAAATGCCTTCGAGCCACTTAAAATGCCATTTATATTCTCGAGCTTTTGAGGGTTAAAGGAAAAAAGAAGGTGCAATATGTTTTAAGGGGGAACATGATCGCAGGGGACTGATCCGGTTATTTTCCGGTTAATTCTGGTTTCCTGTGTTGTTTAGGGGGAGGTTTTCTTTTAGTTAATCTGTACATTATTGTTAGCCGGATGTTAGATGTTTTAGTATTTAGGTATGAACATATTGAAGATGAGTTTGTTTCAGAGATTATTACAAGTTCATTGCGTCTCATCTGTTGAAAACATGCAATCTGTGCTGAAAATAAATATGGCTTTACAATTAATACATGCATATAGATTGGTTGTACGCGTGCATATTCCATTAGTTGCATATATTCCATAAATCAGGCAATTCTCGAGGTTAGAAAGCAAAAGTCATCACGTTAGAAATAATGGAAGCTTTTCTCCATTCAGTATTTTACTTCGATTCAAAAACAAATACAAAACGAATATTATTGTTCAACAAAATAAGAAGTACCTACATAAAATCACACCTAGTTCCAATAGACCAAAGAACGTCACTTGGTACGATCCTTACCCACTTTCCTTGCTTCATCCACATCCATACATCTTGTCATACAGAATGTATGATAACAAGTATCTACGTCCTATTGAAGCCTTCAAGGAAACCTTGAAACACGTTTTTGTATTCATTTTCAGTACAACGTTGTTTCAGTAAGGTGTCGAATTTAAAACTGCTGAACTGAATTTTACAACTTTAAAATAATGAAGAGCTTTAGAGCTTCCAAAAATATTTTTCTGAAGTTTGTTTTACATTAAATGAAAGTACTATTTCGGTTCTATTTAAAAGTTTATTATCTTGGGACTTGTTTAATAATTAAAAACTAGTCGATATATTTTCCAAGACGCACAAATAAAATCACACCTTATCCAATTTGATACGAAATAAATAAATATTTACAAAATAATCATAAATATATTACAATAACTGTTGTGTAATTTAACTGTTCGATGATATGAAGCAAATTAATCATTTGCAAATTTCTATTATTGTTTTAAAGTAAAAATTTATGAATAACCAATGAGTAACCATTTTTTATATATTTAAAATATACTATTATTTAAAAAAAAATACAAATTAAATCCAAAAATATTCAGAAAATGGACGAGTCATTACTCGTGACTCTCTAGTTTGCATCGAAAACGAAACTCCAATTGTATAACGCAACCATCTGAAATTCCGACACCCCTCTGTATCATGCATTGTTTGAATGGGACACAAAGGATTGAAGCTGTTGGGGAGAACTGATAGCGACATCTATTGTCGAATAGCCGTTACTAAGTATAAGCAATTTTATTTTTGGTAGTTTTGGTTAGCCGGACTACAATTAAAGCAGCATGTTATTTTAATATGATTTTTTTTTATTTTAAAATCCTCGTATCTAATATTATTACACGATTTCTGAGTTATTTGTGTAACGCTGGATAGTGTACTTCTTCTATTCACTGATAGATGGCATTCGGGCTAAATTTAGTTGGGCGTATGTACTATAGATGTCGCTTTTAATTCGATCTACTCGTTAAGAGATGGCGTTAAATAGTCTTACTATTGTACACAAGATGACGCTATTTTATTACTTTTTCTATTAGATACTAGATGCCACTACAACTCTACTGATGTTTTTGAGTAAAGGAACTACGACTTGGTTATTACAGTCTTAGTAAACATTTTATGGCGTTTTGAAAAAATCATGACTATTTAAAAAAGTTAGCTTTAGCAAAAACGTAAAGATGAAACGAAATGGAAATGGAAACATTAGATGATAAAAATTACGGTTGTTGTCTAGTCTGCGGGATACTGTTAACTAATAATAGTAAACGATGGTGTTCTTAAAGTTCGCAAAAGGATATTTGCTTCCTTGCCCTGATATAATTTAAAAAATACACATTTTATTTTTGTTTGACTATGGTGTTATGTATGGTGTGTGTGTTAGACTTTAAAAATAAGAACCGCGTTTGAATTCAACAATGGATGTCAATAGCCGTCAACTCAAGAAAATTATGAAAAGAAATACAAATTATTATAATTTGAGTGTTCCTTTTCAATGATTACAATTCGCCAATTCGAATATAGTAGTAGCAAATATTTTTGTCTTATATTAATATTTATGCTGTGTAGTGAACTAATAATGCACTAACCCGTCTTTCTTTACTTTCTTCAAAACAGCATCCATAATATTGATTTATAATATCAGAACTTTATTAAAACACCATTATTTGCGTGTCTCAATAAACTATTCCTCATAAAATTAACTCTCATTATTAGCAACCACGCAAACCGTTACACCATTATCTCACAAGACGTTCGCAAGCGACAGACAACCCTTCGAGCCTAAAAAACCGCGGGTCAAACATACCCCCGTGTATTATTATTCAAATTAATTGCCACTTATTATCACAGCATCCTTAGGGTTAAAATAATGTTTGTCTTGTACAAAAGAGAATGGTCGAGATGTACAAAAAAATGCTTTTGTTTTGGACCACTGGTTATTTTAAATGCCATCTGCTTCTTAAGAAAGTGATTAATTCTTAATAATAATTCTTTGGCTATTCATAGTGGCTATTATATTATTTTTAAAGAGTATCCGTTGGGATGTAGATTATTATTATTTTAGGAAAGGATGTTATGCAATCATGAAATTCGAATATTATTATATTTTTGTTTTGGCTTATGTTAGTGTCCCGTTCTCGGACAAAAGGCCTCTTCCTCCGAGTATCCATAACAGTTTAAGTACCGTTTCTAATGATAAACTATTCGATACTTCGTACTGATACATTTTTGCTGAGTAATTTCGGATACTCGTAGGTAAAGATAGATAGACAAGTAAGTATAGCCTGTTGCAGCGTCAACTCGTAGACCAGATTTATAAACTGACATATGTATAATCCATTCATCGTATCTTTAACTACGAAATGTATATTTAATTGTAATCAGTTTTGCTGTGTCAAATTCTATCAAAAAGGATTTTGTCGTTAGTACGAAAAATGTTAATAATTTGAGGAACATAAAACGGATCTCATATTTTTTGATGAATGGAAAATTATTAATATGTTTTTATATATTTTAAAGTACTAAACAGGAAGAAAACTTCGTCACCGCGTAGCAGTTGGCTACGAGCTGTCTACGACGCTACGCCCACGTAGCAATTATCTAACCGTTACCCCGCTAAAGACATAATTACTTATTTATGTTATACATTTTTGGAACGTTTTAAAGACTCCACCTTGTAATTTCCTCAAATTACTGCTAAGCGTGCTACGAAAGTTCTATTTCCAGGTTTGGTAACATAATTGTGCTAAGTATTATTTTAGCTAGTTTGTCATTAGATATAATGATCAATTTTTCTTCTGGATAAGTATCGATTAGTTTATTGAATCAGGGTCACATTTGCTGTCACTTTATCTAAGACAAAGATTATGTAAAACTTATCGAGAATTCGTGAAACTGCCATTTGTGTTAACACATAATTATTATTATGTGTTAGTATTGGAGACGTGCGTCAAGGTTATAGGACCTTTTCCAGGACATAGCTACCCTGCCTGTAGAAATTAAAATCTTCGCATCCTTAACTTTGTAAAATCAAAACACTTATGACTTTAATTTACAGTCAATTTTTACTTGCCACATCGCGTTGGCTTATAATATGTTTAAGTTTGATTTACAAATTGCTGTCCCGAGCTATGTGTCCAAGACACAAGATTAATTAATTAAAATAAAGATAATGTGTTCAAAAATTAAAATCCGGTACTTTTTTTAAATGCCGGTAAAGTTTTTTTTTTGTAATACTACAAATGTAATTTTGAAAAAAATCTATAAACTCGAAAGATTCTATGTCTGTGCATCTATACAGAGCACTATTAGGAACTGCTAAACCATTGAATCGATATTAATTACAAGAAAAAAATGTTGAATAGACAATTGAAAAACTTAAACTAATTACAAAAATCATTTTTCTCTTGGACTCAAGGCCTAACCCCTCCCTCATTACGGGAGGAGACCCTTGCCCAGCAGTGGGACAGTAATGGGTTAAATTTATTATTTATAAATTTATTTTTCTCTTTAATTTCACCGCAAGAGCTGCACGGGTCAACTCATAAGTTAAAATATGATAAAAACTATCAAAAATCCAGACGTAAATTTCAAATACTCCTAAATTACCGTTACTAATAAAATGAATGGTTCAAATGATAGCCCGAGGTGTGGAACGAAGACATAGGTGTATTGCCGGCTGCAACCCTTCACCGCTCGTGAGAACCGGTCCGGCGAGAATGCAAATCAGGCCTATTGTACCCCCCTGGACAATTCTTCGCTTTTTAATTGTTGTTTTTTGCGGACCGTTGGACATTATTTTGTATGTCGATGGGAATTGTCGATGAAATTGTGAAGATAATTTGTTTAAATTTTGTGGGATTTTTTATGTTCAAATAATTAGGATTTAAGTTTTAATTCTATCGTAAGTGAGACATTAGTTATAGGAATAGATTAAAAATACTATCTCCATTTTGTTTGTTTTATTGTGAAAAAATAATATCATAACATTAAAGCAAAATAATTTAAATAAGCAGTGTGTACCAACTCTTTTTATTCTGTAATACCGACTGTAACATAAAAATATAATTTTGGAATTACGTCAATCAACTTATGTAATAGTGAAAAAAAATTTGTCAAACTTAAACTTATTTCAAGCATTATAATTCAAACCTATTCTAATACATTAATGTATAATATCATCGACACACACAAAACTATCGACAAACTCACCCCATCCCTAATCGTAACGTCCCGAAAACCGGTCAGGTCAGTTCCGCAAAATTCACAATAGCCGTCCTTTGGATACTTAAATAGGTCCAAAATATTATAATGCGTTTTTTATTATTACTTTTTTAGTGAAAGGTATTCTATTATGTCCAGTTGGCACCCTTCGTTCTTTTGTGTTGGCCCTTAGGGCAAGATAACCGGTAAGACAGCTTTTTGACCCACCTCGCGATTTAGGGTTAAGTTCAGTTCCATTTTGACCATGAACGGGTTGTGTGTGTTTGTAAAGTTGAAATTATAACGGTTAATTATAAAAATTTAGTTTTTGGCGAAAATTTAATGCGTTTTTTTTCAAAATTAGTGTTAGATTTGATATCAAAATTGAAAAAATTGTGTCAAAGTCTTGTCCGAGAGACGTTATTTGCGGGTACTTATAAAAGAGGTCCTAAAAGAGGATCTTTGTTTGTGCAAGTTAATTGATTTGAAGGAAATCGCCTTCAAGCCTTAGAAAGGGCCGGTCAATTGCTTTCTGCGCTGTGTTCTTTATAGAACTGAAGAGAGTGGGAAAGAATGAAAAAAATAACAACAATATTTGGTGAGTAATCCATTTATTTTTAAAAAGTATAATACGTTATTGTAATACAAGTGTACAGAACTCATTAATGGTACTATAAGATCACAACATAAGGCAACCCGAATTGATAATCTCCGTCCTTTTAGAGTCGGTTAAAAATTACATACATATATTATAGTTGAATCCGTAATCAATATCAAAAATTAAAATTCAATGAAAAATCTTATTTTGACAACAATTTTATTCAAAACTTTTTTTTTTCTTCCAACTAGTACAAGTCTTCACAACTCACGACTTCTAATAGTAAAAAAATTTCAACCCTTATTATAACATTTCAATATAAACCCTCCCCCGCGTCGCTATTGATTATATTTTTAAAAGCACCCCTCATTGGGGCACCCGGCGGCATTTTTGTGTTCAATTCAAAAGGTTTTTCTGTCGTGGGCGTCTTCACGGGGTGGGGGTGGCTTTCAATATGGCCGTTGTCTTAAAAAATATTCTTACTTTATGGATTCCTTTTGAGAGGGAATTTTGCTTGTTATTTTTTGTATTTGCGTATTATTTAATTATGATTTTTTATTTCTGCAGTAAAAGTAAATGAATCAATAGACTGATTTGATTATTCCATAAAAGTCTCTCCTAAAAATACATTGGGAAGAAAACGATGCATGCGGATGGAAAATTATTTATGACGACATAGTATTTAATTTTATCTTATAAACTATACCAATTACCAATAACTAACTGCGTATTAAGAAGATTTTTAAGTTTCTTTTCTTATTATTCATTAAGTGATCTTTCTCGAAATGTAATATTACTACTTCATGCCCGCGGCTCCGTCCGCTTAGACTATACTTTGATAAATGAAAACACGGATAAAACCACGGGCGAAATCTAGTTTTTTGTAACTAATATGTTATTGTGGAACATGAGTTGCAACACGGCTAAGTTTCATCAAAATCAGTTCAGTGGTTTTGATGTAATTGAATACCAAACATCTATCCGAACGCATATGTGCTTGTATCATATAAGAGAGAATGGGTCATAATTTTCCCCGTTTTTCTCTTTTTTTACTGGTACTCTACTCCTATCGTTCGTAGCGTAATGTTATATAGCCAACAGTAAAATAGTTTTTCAATTCGCACCAATAATTCCTGAGATTAGCGCGTTCAACCAAACAAACTAAAGAATATTATAAAATTAGTATAGATATAGGTCAATTTATCGGCATCAACAAACACTATCAATGACAATTACGTCTTGCCGTTGAGTTTTGCGCAAATTTTTCAACTTGTCAGGAGTTTGGGGCCGGGTGGTGAACTTTTCAAAGCCAATTTACTCCTTAATGGGAGTCATTTGTTTGTTAAAAACATTCGAGAGATATCGTTGAAGACTTCAAGTTGGCTGCTGTTTATCTAAACATTTAAAAATTGGAGTGTTTTTGATGTTAAAAGCTTATGGAGTGAGGTTTCGTGATTTGTTGAGGCGTTTGTTTTGGGAAGAGGTTTTTTATTTATTTGTTAGGCTCTGGATGTTAGTATTAATTTTTCATGTCTTATAATGTGTTGTCGTATTGGTGTAGTGAGTCAATTTTATCATAGGCAGTAGGTATATTAATATTAATCAACTATAACGTTGGCTTCACCAACTAAGTTGAATATAGACGTAAACAATAAATAATGTAGGAAAAAAGATAGTTATGTAACTAAACTATCTTATTTCTTTTTTTTCGAAAACATAACTCAGCGCTAACTATAGTAAAATGTCTTCGAAAAGAAATGATTGCCGGCTGATATCTTGCTATAAATAAAACATAATATATATTAATATCACAAACGAATTTTAATAAATAAATACAAAGAGAGATACAATTTCGTTCGTAAACAAGAAGCGCCCTCCTTTTAAAAGATTAAACTTTGTCCTCGTTTAAAAACCAAATCCATAAACCTGCAATTCCATTTTCAAATCCTTTCAAATTTCGAAAACACAAGATGGCGGCGATCATTAAAATTTTCTCTTAAAACTCGGGGTCCCCTAATTAAAAAATCGTGTTGAGTCTCAAATAAAATCAATTCCGCCCCGTTTTCACCCCTAGAAGGCTCCGAGGAGTTTTTCTTACCCCTTCACCTTTCGTAATTATATTTATGTAATGATCGCCAACTTTTGATGGACTCTCTACTTTACATTGTAGATTTTTGTGTTATATCCTTGGAATATAGGAAGATTGCGTTACGAATTGATGCAAGAAAATTAAGAATAAAAAAGTAACTTGTTATAAAAATTGTTAAAAAAAAATATTGCTAGGTACCAAACATTTTATCTACGTATTTGTACACATAAAACAAGATCTATTAATGAAGTAAATATGAAAAGAATACTATTTATAGTTAACTATTAACATCCAAAACTTGTCCATGCGTATGGTGAGTTTTTGCACTAAATTTTTAAATTTAGGTCATAACACATATTTAGTTCGCACATATTTTTTATAGAAAAATGTTACCTTGCTTTATTTCAAACAAAAATATTATTCAACACCAGTAGAGTAATTTTAATGATTGAAATATAACTTCGTCTTTGTACAAATATAGTGACGTAGTTTTACTTAAAGAGTTAAGTATATATTCTTTAGAACTCATAAGTTAACTATATAAATAAGTCATTATTAGTAACAAAATAAATATTAATACTGAATAATATTGGTATTTTAAACTGAAACAATAATAAAACGTTATTTATAAAGGATTTTCTTCAATAACTCTTTGGCGAAGCCTTCATAAAAGGGCCGTCTGGAAAGATTAATATTCAAAAATCTCCAATATCAAGAAAGGCGAAAAATATTAATTTTAAGGGTGGTTGCCACCCTTTAGAAGTACTTTTTTGACGCCCACTAACCCTTTTTTCGAAAGGGGGTGCATTTTGCAATTTAAATTTTATCTCTTGGTAATGAGTGAGTCGGAAATAAGAGTGAATCTAAGAACAACTGTTAGATAAAAGGGGGTTGTTTACCCCCGTGTTTCGGGGGAAAAAATGTTGGAGAAATGTTTACACCGAGAGCCGTTTTGGACTGGTTGAAGTGAATTATGACATGACGATTTTTTCCAATATGATTTTGTAGACTTGTGACCGTCAACCGTTAACTGCTATCTTAACATGTCATAGCATGGCGCTTATCTTAGTTAACCAAAATTTTGATGTATTCTTTTTTATTACCGAATTAGAATAAAGTTTTTTAATGTTCTGTAGTTTGTACTTCCCATTATTTTTACACAGCCCGTTTCATTTTTGGGTTTAAATAAATGACAATGTTTATAGTGTAAAGGAAAGATCTTAAGTATTCCTGAGTTAAGTATTTATTTATACCTATGTAACGATGGACATTATTGCGTTCTCACGTCATATTTTTGTACTTTCAGAATATAAAGATGGTATACTTACTTTATGTGTATATCTTTACTCCCCCTAATTTCGAAAAACCTTACAAACGACCATGATAATTTGTCAAATAACGAAAATAATTCGATTCCATTCGAAGTCATTAGTAGCGATTCAAAATGTTGAGGCCGTGTCAAAAGGAAGATAATTTTATTTCAACAATTTCTCTGAAAAGTTGATTGAGTGTATTTGAACTTACTACAGCACAAATATGTGTATTTATTTATTAATTATAATTATATAGGATTCGAAGAAACCTGCTGAGAAAATTGTGATAAAAATATAATTTCGAACTGATTTTCTTGTTACTATGAAGCTTGTTTACGTGTTTGTATGTTTTATTGGTCGTCCTTGAACTAAATTACATTGGGTTTTTAGTTCATAACGTTATAATAACATGTCTAATCTAGATATTGTGTTCATTAATAAAATAAGTTATTAATATGTTGATTGAAGTGAATGGTGGCTCTAAGGCTTATTATGGGACCACATTTAATTTCTATTAGGCATAACCTAAAAATATACTTAAAAAAACATGATTGTTTACGAAATTTTTATTTCGTTTAGATGCGTTACTTTAAATTTAATAAATTAACCCAAATTAATTGTGTGCTACAGACCGAAAACTAAAAAAGTAGTACAATATCCTTTTTATTTAAATAAATAATTTACAAAAACAACATCAATCATTATAAGCCTTAATCTGGAGAGCTAAATACCTCGGCGTCAAACACTGAAAATTAAAAAGTTAAACGTTTAAAACCAAAATGGCGGATGGAATAGTTTGAAGTTTGCGAGCGAAAGTGTTCGGCAACTTTTTAATTTGTGAACGGACTAAGGCGAAGTGATACTGGCAGCGTATAGCGGGCAACTGAAACCTCTTACATAAAGTATAAAAATTTGCGACGTCTCTATAGATGAGAATATGATGATTTTTTTATGACTAACTGTACGCAACGTTTAAGATTGGTGCAGTTGTTGACCCGTCCAAAATAATATCAATTTATAAACTTCAAAATTTATGAAGCAAATAGTATTTTTTTACGCTTAAGTTCAAATAAATTACCAAAATCAGATAGTTGTGTCATATTTCATGACGATATCGTGTTTTTTTCTACTCTAATATAGTAAAGTAATGAAACTAGGCTACACTTTTATTTTCTTAGAAAACTTATCGAACCACATTTTCTATTAGTTAGAAAACATTCTGAAGCTGCTCTTTTTCAAAGAATAGTATCAAGTATCTCAAATTCCCGCTCACAATGGCACCTTTACTTAACTCGTCGCATTTTTCATCTCTGTAGTCAGCTAGTTCGAAGGTAAGACTATTAACAGTCCAACTTTAAACTCACGGAACCACTGCAAAAACTTCAAGAAAAACACAATTTCACGGCTATTAAACTGGACATTTTATTTTTATAATTTTAAAACGTGTGCTTATGATAATTTTTTTTTTGAAGATGTTATAATTCCTACTTTACAATATTGTTCAGTATTTACGTGCGTATATATAACTGACCGCCATAGTACGATTAAAAAAAATTGTTTTCTTCTTGGCCAGCTTAATTAGGTACTAGTGAATTATGTACCTTTGCCTACAAAAAAGAAGTCTTTGAATTCAGAACATTTAGTGCGATTTTAGCGGCTAATTATGTTGAGTTCTTCTTTCAAATATTTAAATGTCTTCGTCAATTAGTGTAATTTTTATTTTTAGTATTCTGACCTTTTACAAAATGGAGTTTCAGACTTGAAAATGTATTTACCGTTAAATAGGACCTATGGGTCATCGGAGGCAAACGCGATTATTGCTTTCTGTGAACTATAATATGAACTTCCGGCGGAAGCCCCTGTCGAACCGGAACCCGCCCATTACGTCACATCCGCCCGAGCGCCTGAAGCTGAAAGTTTACGGAATTAGAGCAATTTTTCACGTTCACCCACCGAAGAAGTGAATTTAAACTAACTTTAAGTATAATTTGCTTGAATCATTAGGGGGTTATTAGACTGAAATACTTAACCTTTATGTACCTACTGAAATACGCCGTATTTACAAATACATACATACTACAGCCACGAGTGATAGAAACTTTTATATTCACGTTAGAATAGCTAGATAAGGACTGATGTTAAATTACTAAATTAAAACCCATTTAAATTAAAGACAATACTAAAAAGGCATCAAAAGTGTTACTTAACTTACACATATTTATGTTAAGAAAAACTTCAAAGAAACAACAAAAATGTGAAAAGTATTCAAATTCACACCTTACGCAATGTCCATTAAAACTACTAAATACCAATTAAGAAATTATTCGATTTGAATAACAAGCAAAATAAACTAACATATCAGCTCTCGATAGTTATATTAATATCTAGCTTCTGCCCGCGACTTCGTCTGCGTGAAAAGATTTCCTGGACTAAAAAGTATCATATGTGTTAATCCAGCTTATAAGCTATCAGTGTACCAAATTCCATCATAATCTACCCAGTAGTTTTTCCGTAAAAGAGTAACAAACATCAATACTAACAAAAAGATATTATTAAGGTAGGATAAAGCAAAAAAGATCGCATATTTTTTTCAGAACTAGAGTACGAAAAAAGTCACCCTTTTTTGTTGTTAATTTTTATATAAATCTATGTAGACGGGGCTGATCACGGTACCTAAGGGTGGCATTCAAGTTAAGGAGACGGAGTTTTTAAAAGGGGTAAAACACCCCATTTTATTTTTTATCGCCGTCAAATTATTATTGGTACGGTTACTAGAAAGTACGCGATGAGCGTACTTTTGAAATGATAACGTTTTGTAAAGTAAAATATGGATATTTTATTGCTGTATGGATAAGTAAGAAGAACCTAGGCTACTATAGATAACGTACAATAGTTGTTATAAATGGGTTACTATAATAAAGCAACTCGAGTATAGTAAAACTCTCCTGTTTTACAAGAATTTGTTCAGTTAAAATATTATGCCACCAAAAACATTCTGTAAAAACCTCAAGTCTCGCAGCTCAGTCTTTCTGGCGTAAAAAGTGGTGAGATCTATATAATACCAAGTCGATTAATCTATTTCGTCTCTACTTAAAGGACCTTCTGTCTTAAGTTATTACATAAGTTATTATCATGCCAATATTAAAAATATTTTACGTTTTGAAATTTTAAATATACCGTGTTTATGCAATGAATAATTAGTTGCTGAAAATTCAGGCTTCTTGTTTTATCCACAACGACATTATAGGGGGGTCGAAAATAGCCCGAATTGCTTCGAGAAAAGGATGGTACGGCCGTGCCTCTTTTTTTTGCTCGACTTGCGGGGGCACTTCCGTGCCCCCAGATATTTTTTGCATTTGCTATCTAGCAAGGCTCATAAGTTAATCACTTTCTTATTTACTCAATGTCCTTTAAAGCGTATCAAAGTTTAATTCCTCTAAATGTATCAAATCACGCAACTAACACCACATTAGGATAAAACAAGTACAAATATCAACATTCTAATAAGATTCCACCAAACACACACATAGCAACCAAAACCTATTTCAAAGAAAGTATCACTTCACTAGCACTCTTAAAAAAGTTGACATTCAAACAAAGACATTCTAAATTTAAAAAAAACACAATGCCAGCCAGTACTGTCACCCGTACCTCCCTCTAGTAGGTGGCAACAAAACTTATTCCTCGGACCCCAAGATAGGGAGAAAAATAAATCTAAATTGGCCCAATCCTTTGAAATCCCCCAGTTTTTCTGCTGTGTCGTTTCCAAGAATAATTGTCGCGAAGAAACTTGAGAAACTAATTTTTGTCAAACAATTTTCTACTCTATAGCTATATAAATAAAGTTATTTTTCGTTTGCAGGTGTTTGACGATTAAAAATGTTAATATCAAAACGTATTTTCAGTTCATTTTGAAAATAATTTATTTTATTTATGCCTGTTGTAGATTTTTGATTGAGATATAATTTGAGAAGGCTTTTAAATGGTTGATGGAGGATACGATTCTGTGAATTCTTTTAAGTATATTTAATGATTTTGTTTTGAAATATTTACGACTGAAATACCTACAAGAAAGGCTAACTAACCGAGTCTGTAACTAGGCCTGGTTATAACCAACAACAATGAGTTTTGCTTATAGCGTATACATATTATATTGTAATAGTTGATCCCATATTGCTTTACGCGTATTACCGTTTTTACCTTTTCATGCAGGTAATGCTTCTCATAAGTAGATTTCTATTATATAAGAACATTCATTTCAACTATTCCAATAAGAATCATTATTAGAAGTTTTCGCAACATAAAATAAGTGCAAAGTAAGTCATTTTCACTTATTTTATTGAGCAACATCTTTTGTATTTTTATCATACGATGTTCTCGACGCACTAAAGAATCCCTAAGAGACACAAACTTACTACGTAAGTAGGTATGTTGGTCAAGCTATTTAACTAAAAAATAACAACAAAGAAAACCCTAAATAAACCCTAAATAAAACTATAAATCTTTAACCCCCAACATATCTTTCTCTAAAACTATTGGACTAAAAATAAGCAAAGGAAGCCTTGCAAGTTACCTATTATTGCCCCTACAACATAAAATATCAAATCCCAAACCTCGCTATTTGTTTTCCAAGACAAATACGACAAAAATATAATAAATAACACAATAAACAGTTGAAGGAACGCATTAATAAAATTGTACGGCTACATATTTGGTGCTCGCCGGAAACGGATGGAGACACACCAAGGCTCTGGAACTGTGCCAGGGAGACGGCGAATACGCTTTTGTAGGTTTTTTTAAACAAACAATAGGAATATATTGTTTTCTTGCCTTTTACCTTTTGTGTAGAACTTAGGAAAAACTGAAATTGTGTATTAAACTTTTTCAGTTTTTCTACTAAAGTATCTGTATAAGAAAGGTCATCATTAGGATCAAGAAAACTGTTACCGTTTCGACAATGTGGTATTCTTTTTTTATGTCTGGGATCTGACTATATACTTTCCTTTATTTTTTCACTCAATACACTGATGGGAAACACACCCCGTACAGTCAATATTTTGTTTATATTATACAAAGGTATTAATAATAAATAGCAAAATACACTTTAAATAGTTACCAAATCATTCAATGCATAAAAAAAGATCTAATTTCCAGAAAAAATGTTAAACATACTGTAGCGGCTCGCTACATACAACGACATCTACTGGGACCAGCGCGCAACCAACCACCACGCGCAGTGTGACTGACGTCACAAGTCCTAGATCGCGCTATCGAAGTTTGCACTGCAACTGACTATATATACAAGTTCCCGACTACAACAGTCGGGCAGCCTAGGCCCACCAGGCACGATCACCTCGCCTGGTCGGAGGATCCTCCCTTTGGTTGGAGGAACATGATCACCTCGTTCCTCCACAGTGGTGACCCCGACGTGACTGTTGTAGTCGGGAACTTGTATATATAGTCAGTTGCAGTGCAAACTTCGATAGCGCGATCTAGGACTTGTGACGTCAGTCACACTGCGCGTGGTGGTTGGTTGCGCGCTGGTCCCAGTAGATGTCGTTGTATGTAGCGAGCCGCTACAATACTTTCAAATTTATACCTAAACTGAGAGTTAAAAACAATAATTACAATCATGTTTCAAAAACTCAAAAACATCCAACAAAACATTGTAACGAAGCAAGAAACAAAAAAACTTGGCAAGAAATTACAAGGACTCGTAATTGTAAAACATCGTACCTGTCTAAATGGACATTATTTTTCTTGTTACAAGGAGTTTCTCTTGCCGAGCTTAAATTAAAAACAATTATGAAAGGGGGCCGCCCCGGGCGAGGCGAGATGAAAAATTAAGACAATTAAAACACGGCCTGGCTACAGTTTTATATAACTATGTAGTGTAAGCTAAGATGAAAATTAGTAACGAAATTTTTGAGATAAAAATACGACTTAGAGTTGATTATTCATTACTAGCTAATTTTATTTAAGGATAAGCTCGTTTCTTCACATTTGAGATATACACACCTAGCATGTGTGACAAGAAATACATAGGTATATAGTCAAATTATATTGCTCTAGGCCCGATGACCATAGAGGTTAGGCAGTGACTAAAAAATTCTTGCTTGATTCTTCTGATTCGTTCTTATTCATACATGTTGTCCTACATCCATGGTCATTTACGAAAACTACGCACATGGACGTTCTAAAGAATGAATACAAAGCTTTATACAGTTATATAGACTAAGTAATAACTCAAGCGGGATTTATTGCTTTTTTGCATTGTCAAGTAACAATGAAGAATTATAAATAATCGCGTAATTATTTTCAATTAATTCATTTCTGAAGAATAAACAAATACATTTGGCATATTAAATGCGAAACTTATAAAAGAAGCCGCCAATTCCATTAAAATTTCTTTAACAACATTCGAAGAGTTTTTCCTCTCCCTCAAAACACTTTCAACTCATTACAAATCTTCTCTCAAAGAAAAGTAATAAAAAACAGACCGATTACCTCGAGTCTAAGAAACAAATTAACATAACCACCTACAATAAGATAAAACGCCACCCCCCCACCCTTAGACAACAAAAAAAACTAGAAAAAGACAGAGATATGTATTGCTGTGGGGTAGAACGAGAGGGAGAATCGCCCCGCGAAAAATTAAGATTCAAATAGTAAGAAAATTAAAATTCGCGGAGCGGTCAGCTTTGCGTCTCGCTCGCTCTCCCCGTACTGTGAGCAACGACATTTAAATGAGGATCGGGTATTTTTCTTAGCAACTACGATTAAAAAAGCGTCTGACCATTTTTGGTACTTATAGCTCCCTCTGAAGTTATAGAATGAGACTTAACCTTCATATATTTAGTGAGTAGTATTTATTTTAAGTAGGTACTAGTCTTATTCCTTATTGTATGAGAATGTTATCGCGAAGCCCAACTCTATTAAGATTTTTTATAAGACAAGAAATCAATGTTAATCAAGTTCATGCGATAGAAGTATTAATTAAGTGCGTAAGAATAATAAAATAAAATTACCTATACTTTTAGAAATTGTTGATTAATTTCGTTAGTTTTAGTCGAAATAAAATAATAATGTACATATATTCTATGTTTATAAACAAGTCTGCATCAAAATCATTTAAATAGTGTATACATGAAAGTCTAACAAAATAGTTTCCAGCTTCATAAAATTAGCACTACTTCTGAACAAAATCTTAAAAACTTTTTTCTATCATTCGCTGTCTACAGTACCAATGTATACCCATCTCTGTCTAACAAAAAAAGATGGTGGTTGATCTGAGTTCCATCAAGAAGGGACGGAATGGTCTTATTGGAATGGTAATGACACTGTTTTGTAGACTCGACCCGATGTGGAATAATTAAAACTCACTACTATAGAATAAGTTTGAGTAGAGCTCGGCATTTTTAAGTAGGTCTATTTACATATTAGAGCTTAGTATTGAAAGATAATATAAAGTGTATGATAACTCATTGAGAATATTTTTTATTGGATTTCAATAACTGATCGGTAGTGGAGGATAGGTCGGCTACCGTCAAGCTTTTTTAATTGGTAGTTTTTCATAACCTTTTTTACCTATTTAAACTGTATTCATGATATGTGTTACTGAAGAAATTAAAAGATATTGTATTTTTATTTAAACGTAATTAAACGTAATTGACCCGTATTTTGATACCTGCATTCCGTCTAGATACATAACAAATGTGAACACGTAAGACCTCAAAACCTTATCCTAATTAAATAAAATGGAACGCCGTGGTCGAATTAATGAAAAAATATCAACGAAACAGAACTTAAGCAAATCCAAAGTATCACACGGTTTTTCCACATGCAGGTAGATAAAAACCAAACAACGCCATATACCACATAACTTAGTATACGCTAAAGAATGTTACTTGCTATGAAGCCTACATACTTCTTTTACTTCAGTCATATCCACCCAGTTTGTTATACATGACCGCAAGTTTCGAGTACGACGTACCTTTTAAGAAAACATCGTTGAAATGATGTATCAAATATTCTAACAAAACTCCAAAAAACCTACATTCAATCACATACGTAATCTTGACCTAAACAATATCTACATACTTAACTTACCCAGTTATCCCTCAATCAACCCTCTCTCAATACACAATATAAGCAAGTCATCCCCAATTTGAGTCAAGGTCAGCCCCTCACATGCACACCTACGCCGTAGCACCAACCGTAGCCACCATCTACGCCGTAGCACCGTAGCAGCAAATATAAACGATTTTTCTCAAAATAATTAAAACATCGCTTCGTCAAAATGTTGCTTGATCAAAGGGGGTAGTTTAAAAATGTCCCTCCTCCCCCTTTTAAGGGTGGGGGGTTCGTTTCTTTGTCCCGCGTTATCTATACAATTATTTGAAGAAAGTAAAGTCTCGCAAAAAGATAGGAAGGCTGGACCTCGCCAAAGTAGGGAGTGTCGCCTCTTTTGCAATATTTATAATATTTTGTTTTTATCAGTAGATATTTTTGGATTCCTTTTATTCTGTATATAGATGTTACGTATTAGATGTGTAATAATTGTCTTTGGAATAACTTCAACAAATCTGAAACTCAAAATTTACACCTTGTTTACTATATTCTCAAGCAAACGTTTGTGACATTGTTATGATATAAAATTGAGAGCAACGCCTTTGCTAGTACAATCGCATCTATGTATATCTTTTGTAATAAAAAACAAGAAGATAACCTAAATCAACATTTATACAATTGGACCAAATGTTAATAAAAATAGCTCTCATCGGTAAATACATCGTATTGATATAGACTAGAAACTATACGGAAACCTACCGTAAACTTATTCATATGAAAAATTAAACTAACAAAAATATTTAATTTTCAGGGCCACTAAAGAGCATCACTACCATCGCCGGACGCCCTACAAAAACGATCCGCGAAGGGGAGTCGTGGCAAAAATGACGCTCCGGAATAAAATAAACACTCGGCCATCATAACTAGACCTTCCTTCAACCCCTCCCCTTGAACAAAACACTTGCAAAGAGATGACAACCAGAGGTCTTTGAAACTGGTCACGATATAACGCTAAGAATCTATTGTATATAGGTAGGTACTGAGAGGTAAAAATTTATTGGTGTATAATTTTTTATTAGGTGTTTTTGGTTGTTTATAATTTTAAGATATTATTAATATAGTTTGAAATACATACATACCTACTCTAATAAATAATACAAAAATAAATGTATATGCGCAGATTTTGACAAGCTTTCACATTGTATAATTAGAATATAGCTGGTGTGACGCACTGAAACCTCAAACTATGCAAGGGAAAAAGTTTTATTGCGGTAATTCCCGTAGTAGATTTTTCTTTTTTTCATTTCAATTAGAATTAGCTGTTCATTCTACTCATTTATCGGTAAACAATCGATTAAAATGGGTTAAGAAAGCCAGCGTGGACAGTATGGACACCATAATCAGAAAACTTATTAGTATTTACGTGAGCGACTCTGTGCTTCAGTTGGTATTTAAAAAGATGCAATTGAAGTAAAATAGAAATAAATCATTATCAATATTAAGTAATTGCTATAATGCGTACATGATTTGGCCTTGTATTGAACTTGAAAGGAAAACTTAAGGTCAAAACATGTATGTTTTTATTTATTAAATTAGAATTTAAGCTTAAATGTTATAAATAGAACTATTCAGAACCACACTTGGTCAGTTTGGACTGGTCTGAACCCATAAATTTCAGTAGACTAAAAATCAAAAATGGTACCTATAGTAATAGGTTGAACTTACTTTTAAATAATCGATAGAATTATTTAAGAAAGGTTTTTAAAAGTATAATAACTTAAGATCAATTCTTAAATAAAATATTGTTCAAGAAAATATAAGTAACGACGTGAAAATTAACATAAATAATAGCTTTCAGCGATAAAACGAAGGTTTTTGATAAAAAGCGACGGACCGAGCTCCTGTTTCGTTAGGCCGTCCATTTTAACTAAATATATTATGGCAATTTCAAATAGACTGCTTCATTTTGTTTGTTAGAACGTTCAATATTTTGTTCTTTATTAATGCTTTTTTAAATTAAACGTTGATAAGCATAGTTCTGATGATTCGCTAAAAACAGTCTAATAAAGCTTTATAAACTGAAAGGTATCAATATTTCTTGTGTGCAAGATCATTAGAAATAATAGCATATTACTTAATTTCCCTCTAAACTTTAGTTTCATTGCAAAACCTGGTAGTTCAGAAACTATAAAAAAGATCTCATTGTATTTGTACGAAACTTTTTGACGAGAATCATCTCTAATCTCAAATGTCTTTTAGCTACATAATTTACACTGTTAAAAAAAAATATAGGTTATCGGAACATACATTTCCTTTAAAAGCTAAATTTATGATCATAGAATGTCCTAGAAATCACGGCTTCTAGCAAACTTTAGGTAACTAACTACCAAACAAAATTTCCATCAAAATATTTCTTTTACAAAACAAGTGTACTGTTTTTATAACGCAGAAGCATTTCTAACACTACAAATTAACTTTTCAATTCAAGTAAAATTTTCATCGAGCGTCTAATAATTTTCTTCTCTTCTATACAATACAATAGTCATAACAATCGGTTGCTTAGTAGTTATAAAGGCGGCTGGTCACGAGCGGCATGAAGCCGACTTGCTTGGCAATTTCCTATCTAGCTGACAATTTCCTTGACTCACCCGATTTTAATATAAAACGAGTGAAAAAACATCGCATCGCCCTCGGCTTCTCTAGACGAGGTTATTGTTTTGTGGATACGACGATTTTAGTGGTAGGAAATTAGTAGGTATTGTTTGTTTTTGCTTGAATTGATTTGTAGTTTAAACTGTAGGTATCTAACTGAATTACAGTAGACTAAGTTAAAACGAATCGAAATAGATAATTTGTACTGAATTATGTACAGGTTGTTTTTTTTCGCTGTAAATGATTTGTTGTTCAAACCGTATGCAACAGTAGCCGAAGTAAAATGATGATGAAGTTTAAATTACATTAAGCTGGTATATATTTTTTGCTGTATGCCACTTTTATTTGGGAGGCAAGAAATCTCAGAAAGTTTAAAACTCGAATCTTTTAAGCGTTTTTAAAACAGTTCTAAAATAGTAGAAGGAAAAAGTAAGGACACCCGGAAGATTTGCAAAAGTAAAAATTGAGAACTTTCTCATATCATATCTAAATGGGAAAAGAATAAACACCTAAGTACTTCATAAATCTAAGGAATACCTACAAATGAAAACAACGAGAAGGTCGTATCCATACAAAACAACCGTTCCTTTCAAAATGGCTTTGGCGAGAGAAAGAAAAGTGGTTCGCGATGGCCGCCACCCCTCCCGCACCCCTCCACCGTACCCCCCTCGCCCCCCCTCCGTGTTATTTTACAAAAGATGCTGTTTTATTCAACTCTCCATTGTATTTTTGTATAAAATACATAGCGAGCTTATAAAAACGGCTTTTCTTGGCAACGTACAACGAAATGGATATTTTGTTCATTGTACAATTCTTTTGAAGTTCATTAAAGGTTGAATTTTAATGTTTATTTTAACTACAGTTGAACGATAACTCTTTGTACTTATGGTTAACTTAATGGTGAGACTGAGCCGCATAAGCAGTCAACAATACTTTTAAAAAACTATGCATAAAAAATGTGTGAACAGCACGAGTAGGTATCTGTTCTGAGTCTGGTTGTTAATTTATCTATATAAGTATATATTTAGAAGTATAGTAGTAAGCTTATAATTTATTTGGTTAGCATAGTACGAGCTCTGCTTGGTTTGGAATCAAAAGACCGTGTGTAAGTTGTTCAATAATATGTACCTACAGTTTATTTTATTTTATTAATATAGGTTTTAGTATGTAGGAGTTGACTTGACGTAAAGGTTAAAAGTTGTGCAAATGCTAAACTTAGAAAGTTGCCGCGAAGTTTTTATGGTGAATCTTTCCGATTCCGTATATTATTAAGTCAGGACTTCAGGAGTGAGACATTATGGTTTTTCTAGCGGCTTGTGCGTAACATTTTAAAAGATAAGTTGTTTTAGTCATATTAATGAGAACTCTTAAAACAAAAGATTAGATGTCGATTAAAACATTCAATGTCAGCAATAATGCGTATTTACCTATCTCAAAGATTTTTTTATGGCTAAATATCTTTTTAAAACAATTTATTGTTTTATGCTTGCTTAGCAATAAAAATAAGTAATGAAACAAAGTAAAGTTAAATTAATAATCTTTCAATTCGCTCCTTGAATACAAAAGGGTCACAAATCGAAAACTATAAATTTTACAGGAGAGCCAAAACAAATTTTTGAAACTGTTTTTTTATAATATTTTATATATTTATTAATTAAATATAAGATGTTAATATATCATTAGATGCGTATTTTTTAGCTTTATCTATCTACGATATAAACTTTGTAAAAGCTGTTACCTTTTAAGAAAAAAAAACATATAAGTCCGTTTTGCATTCAAAATTTGAACCAATATCATGAGAAATATGTCAAAAATTAAACACAGTTTTGCAAATAAAAATGGTTTATTCTACATTTTTTGGTAAAAAACCGTATCAAAAAGTTAAATCTTATTAGTAAATAAAACCATAAGTGAATAGACACCAGGAAAACATTGTATTAAACAATCTAAATTAAAAAATCTTTACTTATTATTAAATAAGTAATATAATAGAGATCAACTTTGTGCGTAACTTTCATTATTCAGTAAAATTAAACATCAATCATCATCATCAATCAATGGGTAACGTGACGGGTAGACTGAGTGCAGCAGGAGTATTAAAGAAATAAGATAATAGAAAAGTTTTATGAGTTTAATAAACCTTTATATTTAGCATTCGTGGATTATTCCAAAGCTTTTGGCAGCATCAGTCATTCCGCCACAGAATCATCACTCCATAACCAAGACCTTAAGAAGATACTATGTAGAATCGAAGCTACATACATCAAACTCATCAAAGCAATATACAACAATCTCTCTAAATCCAAAGAAGCGTGAAACAGGAAGACCTGCTATCTCCCAAATTACTTACCAGCACCCTTGAAAAAATTTTCAGGAGCCTGGCGGCAATCAAAAGGCATTGTTGTTAGTGGCAAACAGTTAACAAACCTTCGTTTTGCAGACGACATTGTTCTTTTCTCTTCCTTTGCATTGGAACTCGAATCAATGCTCAAAGATCTGAGCACGGCAAGCCTTCAGATTGGACTAAGTAAGAACCGGACAAAAACCCAGGTTATGACCAACAACACAAAACGTAGGGTCGAGGTAGGCGGGCACGTCATACACTATGTCGACGAGTACACTTACTTGAGCCAGATAACCTCTTTTAACAACCGACGGGACAAAGAGTTGGACAAACGTGTCACAAGTGCCTGGAAGAGCTCCTGGTCCATGAAAGAGCTAATGAAAGGTAACCTTCTACTGTCACTAAAGCGGAAGCTCGTCAAAATGTTTATACTACCCGTCCTAACCTACGGTGCCCAAGTATGGTCCCTTACGGAAAGTAGAAACCGAAGGTTACCCAGAGAGCGATGGAGCGTAGTATATCAGATGTAAGAAGAACAGATCACGTCCAAAATTCTATACTGCGCTCCCAAACTCGCATAGCCGATTTAAGGAAGAAGACCGCCAAGTTGAAATGGCCGGCCACATTATCCGCATGCATCCGGAAACGTGGGCCCGCATATTTACCAACTAAATGCCAGAGGATGGTCATCGCAGACGCGGGAGACCTAAACGGAGATGGCGTGATGACCTAGACGCATTTGAAAAGGTCTAGTCGGATCTTGCCGCTAAAAGGGCGATTTGAAAGGGCAGGGTCGCTCCTTGCCTTTCCCTGCATCAAAATGTTAAATTTTGTTTTGAAAATTTTAACGAAAACTTAAATTATTATCATGCCAAACGGCCATATTTATGGCCTTTCCATTCTAGCATGCTAAAAATAATTATTTATTCCACAATAATTTAATGCAAAAGGGACGTATTTCAAAATATGCTACTGTTATATTACAAAATATAATAACAAATACTAGTGTTTGAATGCAAAACGGTAGTTTTCAGAAAAATGGCACTTTTGTATTACAAAATATGGTAACAAATACTATAGTTAGAATGCAAAAAGGACGTTTTCCAAAATATGGCAGTTTTGTATTGTAAAATATAATCACATTAACTTGAAATTTTGCACCCAACACAGACGTATTTTGGATTGTGGCTTTTTTTCACGCAACTGACGAGCATTTGCGTTGAATCTCCGGGCGCGACTCACAAAGTGGCTGTTTTGCACTGACATTGCCTGTCAAAGTGAGCTAATGCAAAAAGGGCAGTAAGTCAGTGCAGCCATAATATAAGCTAAAACGATGGGTGTTTTTTTTTTACTATAAAATATAGCCGGTTCAGGTGTCATTTTTGCAATAAAACGATTTTCATTTTTTTTTGAGTTGTGGCCCTTTTGCATTGAAGGAGCGAATTATGACATCTTGAGTTAAATTATATTTGCTACAAAGAAGTAGAAGGATCATTCTTAGCACGACGCCGTGAATCGAATTTCGGGTGGCTGTTGATTGGTAACAAACTAAGGTTTGAAAACCTGGGAAATTATTAACATTATACTTAATATGTGTATGGGTTCTTAATGAATCGGAAAGACTTTAAAGTGTATGAGTTATTAAATATCACCACAGAATTAAAAGACCGTCCGCTTAAAGTTTGAATTTTCTTTACTTTCAGATTTACATCATCATCAAGTCAATTCAATAGGTCTGCAGCATCGAAAAATGAAATTTATTGAAGAACGAGAATAAATACTAGGTATCATTAAAATAATAAAATACCTTTTTTGCTGTTATTCATATCCTGAAACCTAATAGAAAATGTATGTGTAGTGTTTAAAAACAAAATATATATTATTCATGAACAAGAAATCGATGGTCAATCTTGACTCTACATTGATAGGTATTTTTACGCAGTTGTATTGTACAATCTTCTTAGATTACTTACTTAGACATGATAGTTTGTTTTTCCATCTGGGAAAAGTCTAGAAACGCCGCGAAGGCGATGGTAAATAAAAGTAGTATATCAAATGGTTTTTAAAGTATAATGTTTTTGTTGAAGCTACAAAATACTATTTACATTATTGTCTCCATGTTATTACAATATACTATTTTTATAATAGCTTGTTCCTACAAAACGACAGGTGAGGCAATACACACTATTTCTACTCATTCAACTAGTGGTCTGTAACTACACAACCTTATACTGTTGAAGAACTTTCAAACAATCTCAAACCTACAATTGAACTTCAAATAGAACCTTCTAAAAAGCATATAACAAGTAAGTATTTACACAAATCCCACAGATATTCGTACTTCAATAACCTAAGCCAGTCTCAAGCACAGAATAAATATAATAACGTCTGCTTTTAAGGCTTTCCTACCAAAAGCCTTTTTCCTTTTCGATTGATTTGTATTCGCAAAGATAAGTAATTAGGAGCCCACTCCGGGCCGAATCCATAAATCCAGGGGTAGGGGGAGAAAAAAGGGGGTGTTCTTCTTATATTTAAATATCGAACCCCTTCCGGGTAGGTGCCACGGTTTTTCCAGTAAAAGGGGTAAGTGACAGAAGCAGGGAATATAGACTTGTGTAGAGTTGATCGGAGTGACGCACTTACATATTTTCCAGGGCTTTTTTTTCTAACTATATGAAATAAGGATGGGGCAATTGTAGATTAAAGAAATAAGTGAAAAAGACATCTCACGTAATTTTCTTTAAAAAATCGGGAGGTACTATAATGAAGATTATTATACCTTTTTATTGCCATAGCATGAAAACTAAAGATTATCTCAATGAGGATTGAACAGATATACAGTATTTTCCTATAACAAAATAAACATCATTTATTTATGGCATTGCTTTGATATATACCTAATTCAACTGCCAATTTTGTCTATACTAAGATTTTACAGCGAGGAGACATGTCAGTAGTTGTTTACTTTTCATAGCCTCAAGCGCGGCAAGGGGCAGTACAGCATCACGGCAAAATAAACCTGCTTTTAAATATTTTTATAATAAATCAATTTATCTACTTCCAAATAGGTAAGTACTTGTAAGTAAATAGCAGGTATAAACAAACAAATCAGACGCGACTCCACAGTCGGCCGCTTTCTCTCTCAAGATGGACTTAAGAAGCAAAAAGGAAAGAGTCCGAGGGGCGGCCCCCGCCACCCCCAACCCATCGGAATACAGAATAATAATCGCCAAAAGAAACGGGGTGGGAAAAATATAAATAGCCTATCTCGCTTAGATATTAAAATTTGTACAAGAAAACATTTCTCGCCAGTTTCAATTTTGCTAAAATAAAATTATTTTCATTTCGACAAATGGCCGCCCGCCTTCCCTTGCTTTTGAAACATTATTTCTGTTGTATTTTACTCTTGTTTTGTTTGTACCTTGTATTTTAAATAGGGATGACGACTATTTTTTTTGTCCGTCTAGTAATTTAGAAAAAAAAATCATACACGTATTTTTTTCACCAAAACGATATTATTTATGGCTTAGTTAAAAAGCATTAAAGTTACGGAGTGGGAGCTAATGACGTCACGTTGTAGTACATCTACTATACGTGACGTCATGCGTCTTTTCAACTTAATGTATCGCCGTAATTATTTGATTTTGTGCAAAAAGAAAAGAATACGAAAGAGTACTATATTTTACGATTTACCAGAGGGATAAAATAATTAAAATAGTCGTCATTACTATTGTAAGGAAAAAATATGTATTTTTAGAAGTATGTAGGTAGGTGTTGCGTGGTTGTAATCCGATTTGTGTACTTCGTTCGATCGCTTCGAAGAATTTATAGTAGGTTGGTATAAAATAAATTTAGAATGACATAATATAAATCAGTTATGCACAGTTTCTGAGGCACATTTAGCGGTAGTTTATCTATTCAAACTGACATAATATATTATTGTAATTTAAACGCTATTGAATAGACAAACTACCGTTAAATGTACCTCAGAAACCGGGGGTTAGAGACACATTCCTAGTGTGTCTAACATCTATGTTCTTAGAAACAGATAATGTTGTATTAATATTCTTTCTGCAGAGGGTTCTTACTATACCTATATTAATTACTTATTTATAACTTCGTATATAGATACAAAGAATGGCGGACTTGATGCCTAAGGAATTCTCTGCCTCCTATCATGTCAATTTATTTGTTTGTAAGGTGTATTGTAAAAAACAGTAAGTTCACTAATACCTTAACTAAAAGAAGACTCTTTTCTATAATATCGTCTTATTATGTTAACTACTGCAACGCTAATTGCACGCTACAGACGCAATTAATATTGAAGTAGTTAGCGATTGTTAAATTATTTAAGACTTCGCTAATTGTTTTTTTATACACTACATACCAATTTTCACACCTAGATACCGTTACCAGTTTTTTCGATAATGTTAAAACTGACTGTCCCCGATAGTTGAAAAGATGCATATAACATTTTTATCCGACTTCTTACTTCTTGTTAGATGCGTCTTTTCAGCTATTGGGGGCAGAGTAGTATGCGTGTCATGAGCCTTATAATGTGTTATTCCTTAATTTATGTCATAAATAAGCACCATTCATTGATCGAAAAATAAGTTTTTGATTTTCAATCAGATTCAGATCACTAGGAACTTACTCGTAAGTACACTCCAAGAAAAGTACACTACAACGACACGCCATTATAATCACCACCATCATCAACCAACATACTGAAATGTCAACAAAAATCAATAACCGTTTAAAACCAGTCAGTTATGTATCCCACAAGTGGGGTAAAGTCCAGTAAAAGTATTAGATATGATAAAGATTGTGTTGGAATGCGAAAGTGAGTGCAAGTGCCGGAGACCAAGTTCGCACTTTTGAACAACTTAAATCGCGCTAACTTTAGTTTTTCAACTTGTACCGATTGCAGAAAATTTTAGGAGAGAAAATGTGGGTATGCATTTTTTGTAGCATGTTTTTTTAATAAATCTGGATGAATATTGAATAAGTTTGGTTAGTATTTGTTGTATTTATGAAATTCTTATTATGTATACTAGAAACTAATTTTGAAGTAATCAGTGGTGTTACCATCGAAGTTCCTTACAAATAAATTAACTCTTGAACCACCTATCCATTTACCGTTTATCATGAGTAAGTAGGTGCGTAAGTAGGTAGGTAGGTACTTATTTTTTGTAATAATCAGACAGTTGCTAACAAAAGGATGAAAATATTAACTCAATTCTACCTAATTCAGAAGCTATATGTACCGGTCAATAAACTTATTACCACTGTAATGTAAAAGCTCTTGTAAAAATCTGTCAATTGAATTGGCATTAATAACCAGAGAAATAATCCGTAACGCGTACGAAAACTTGACACATTAAGACTCAAGACCTTACATTGATAAAATTTTAATTATCTGCCTACACATTTATTTGCTATCGGTACATAAAACATACACAAGTTAAACCACCTGTTGCCGTATCCGTGTAACGACATGTTAGCAAAGTTTCATATTTTTATACCCGGACCTTATCCGGATTCTTCTGCGACCTTCCCTAGAAGTATGTTGTAGCTATCGATCTTTTAATGTGTAGTTAGGTTTTGTTTTAAAGAAGAAGAAAGGTAAAAAGTTAGATGTTGACAAAAATTTCCACACATTTATTTTACATTAACTTGTCAATCCTGAGATCATGTTCACCCATATGTAAGTAAGTATATAGGTATGTCCGCCAGGCATTTAGGAAAAGGTAAGTGTCGTCTTGACGATTGACCTCAGACGTGTAGATAAATTTACGGAAATCAAAGAAATTTAGTGATGGCATAGCACAGTATACCTAATCATGTACTTAACAAGACATGGCGCTGTTGATTACCAAGAGACAGATCAGTAGGTAATAGGCACACTTCAATAACTACATTATAACGTAAACGTACTTAGTCAAGCTCCTAACCCAGTCCTTTGTTCTTCAAAATTTTTCGCGTTTCATTACCTATAACGAACGACTGGGAACACCTAAAAAGCGGGCAATAATCTTAAACGTTCCCTTAAAAAAGCCAATGACAAACTCGCGTGAACGAGATAGCAACAAGAGGGGGTAATTTTTGCCAATACTTAAACGAAGATAGATAGACGACCACCCCTCCAGAAAGGGGGAGTTTTAAGAAAATTTTAACTTTTCTTTATTCAAAGCGATACCCCTTTTAAAGGGGAGGTGGGCGGCTACCCATTTTTCTTTTACCATTCTCTTTGGCCAGTCTCAAAGAGAAATAACACTGTTCTCCCACTTAAGCATTTATTAAATCCGCTATTCAAAATGAATTTGTTTCAAGTGTTTTTGCTTTTATTTCTGAAACGTTACTGTTTTTGCTTTTTAATTAAAATTTTACAGGTTTACGTGTTGTTTTTCTTTTGTTGTCTTGTTTTGTTAAATTATTAATGAAGGTTGCTTTTTTCTTTTGTTTAGACTGTTTGGAATCGCTTATTTTATCCGTTGAAAATACTTGTTTATTTTTAAGACTTATTATTATCTGTGTACTTAGGTTATCAAAAAATTGTGATCTGATCATCGTAGACATAGCTATTACCAACAAACAACTAGGTAGGTACAGCAGTTTGTGTGAAAATTACGAGTGTGCAGAAATCGGCTGTTATTCTGTGTTAAATTTAGAATGAATCCGTCTAAGTTGCCTAAGTAGGCGCAGCTTAGAAACCTATAAACGCAAAAAAAAGCCTAACAATCTAAATATTTGGCGCCCTGATCAATTCTAATGACACGTTGACAGTCATGACTCTACCGGACTTATGATCTGAAATATATCTGATATCTACCAAAGTGCTTACATACGGCGTAAGTAGCAATCTATACTTAATATTATAAAGCTGAAGAGTTTGTTTGTTTGTTTGAACGCGCTAATCTCAGGAACTACTGGTCCGATTTGAAAAATTCTTGCAGTGTAAGATAGACCATTTATCGAGGAAGGTTATAGGCTATATATATCATCACGGTACAACCAAGAGGAGCAGAGCAGCAATAAAAAATGTTACAAAAACGGGGAAAAATTTTACCCATTCTCTTATGTGACGCAAGCGAAGTTGCGCGGGTCAGCTAGTATGGAATAAAACAAAAAAAGAGATCTTTGTATCACATTAGCGGATTCTATTATAAGTACCTACTTGGCTCCTTAACCCTTAACGTAACCATATCATTCATTAAAATAATAATATACTTATTTTGATCGAACCTTCGCTCTCCGCCTGACAAGAGACTTATAATAGTAGCTTACGAGTATTTTCGATTACCAGACAGTTTGGCGGCAAAAAGGGTTAAAGAAAAGGTGGATGGGCTTTTACGAAATTGGTTGACTGTGTCCTTAAAAGTTAGTAGGTAAATTGCTTATGTTGTCATGCCCTTATGAGTAATTTCCGATGAGAAATTAAGAATCTTAGAGAACCTTTTCTTTACATCTTTAATTGTGACTAAATAAATCGAATAAGTACTGTAATAGTAATAAAACTTAGTCACTGAATGCGGTAAAAATTCGCCCACCCTTAGTTTTCGAAACTGGAATAACAGCCATCTAGCGGTATAATCAGATACCAATATTCAACCCCTACAATACTTAAACGTCAAGATACTGACTCTTACAACTAGATGTCGCTATACGGTTTTGATGCACTGAAGTCGAACTCACAGAGGGATAAAGAAATACGTGAATTTATAGAGATATAGTAATTAATAATAATATAATATTATTAATATGTATAACCACAAATGTTCTTCTGTAATCTCATATTTTTTAAACTCAATAGATATTGGTAAAAATAAAAGTCACAAATCATTCGTATGTATTTTTTATTGAAATCCGATTTTAGTTATTTTCATTTTAAAATTACAATTAGTTCAGACTGCGTAATAACTAGAACTCACGTACTTTTAACATTTTATAGTACATATTACTTAGTTTATAATCAACCGCACTTGAAACGAACGCATGGCAATCATAATATCCAACACTGTTTCAGTACGAATTGAGGCAACATTCATGCCTTTTATTTCGAGATTTTTCTTTAAAAATAAACATAGAATGATCTTATAATTATCATTTTCGCTTTTGAACAAACTGAATTGGGTACTATAAAAGCATTTTTATATAGAATCTGTTTATACTTATTCAGAAAATTATATTCATTTCCCTGCTAGGTACTGGTAAAGTTTAAGTTGAGTAGTGGAAGACTGATAAGCAAGATACTGAAGAAGACTTCTAAGAGTTGTGTTTTAATCAAACCAGATGTCGCTAGTGAGATCAGAAGCAATATTTTGAACGAGTCTCCCATAAGAGGTACCTAATTGGGGTTAACTAATATGGGAATATAGTACAATGTGAAACACGAAATAATTAATTCGTTATTCATTTTAAAATGAATATTGATTAAATTTTAGACCTGCAGGGAATTCAGATTGCAATTTATTGGTACATTTTAATGCCCAGGGATTCTTATTAGTTAGAATATTTTTGTGGAAGAGTGTCGGAAGCAGGGTGTTCCATAAGTTTTTTTAGATATTGAAAATTATCATATTACACCAGATATTAATGCATTTTTCCTTGATTAGGACTACAATTGCCATTAAAATACACATAGTTTAAATAATACATTTTTTCAAGTCAGTGCAGTACCTAATATAAGTATTTTTCTTATATTTTCGGCATTAATACAGTCATTTAATTATTACATTAGTATATAATATCATTTAACTTATATACTAGCTTGACGTTTCTATAATAGTAAATATATAATAATATATACATATTTCCGCAAATTATTTCCGTTCTGAACATTTTTACATAGATTTTATTGTTGTTTTACATAAAATTGTTAAGTGATCGTTTGAAACGATTTCAACATTATTAGTTTTGTTATCATTTTGATGATGAATAACAATTGGATTTGTCCTACATTATGTCTTTTTCCAGTATACTGTTCATAATTCTTTTTAACATTTCTTAGGTTAAATCAAGTAGTAGTAATATATTTTAGACAAAAGTAAAATTAATTATCACAGAACAAAAAATACTGATTGTTTCTAAGTAAGGAAAACAGCATGACTAGAAAAAATTACTTAATAAATGCTTAAAACAAATTTTGTATAAAGGCAGTCATATAAATAATTCTAAATTGAGGAATGTATTAATAATTAAAAATAAATAACAAATTAACGATATTTTATAAAAAATAAAAACAAGTATATTCAGGTTATTTTGACTAGAGAATAATACTCAGATAAATTACCTATAAATAACTTCGCAGGATTAAAACTCTGAAAACATATAATTGGAATTAATCAAGGAAGAATATTACGTAAAGCCTTAAAATAAAGACCTTAGGGCTTTCTTTTAATACTGTCTCTCTCTTTTCCATACCATAGGATAAAGAGCTACCATCTGATACTTATAAAAAATAAATTAAATTAAGTAATTGGAAGACAGATTGGAATAAATAGTTGCAAAAAAACATAAAATAAATTATTCCATTCCATAAAATTAGTTTCTCCATAAAATGTTTTGGCTTGACTTCATTTGGCACAAATAAATATAAAACGTATATTTGTTAATACTGGTTAGTATCATCACATGGGATAATTAATGTCTTTGCCGATAAATGCTTACTTATTTACTAAAAACTTTTAAGTTGCGTTCAAAACCATAAATATTTTTCTTGAATATTTTTCCTTCTTTAAATCAGTTTCACTGCAGCTTACAGCATCCGATGATTCGATCATAAAACAATGATTTGAGATTCATCTCGTTTTATCAACAATATTATATTATAGTGGTCAGTTCTACTGTTTCATGGTTAAACCAAAATGCTTTATAATAAACGATTTTTCTGCTCAATAGCATTCTTATTGTATAATATTATAAGTAAGTAAATTTTGATTTAATTTGGCAAATCTATAGAAGCATTTGAAAATTATGGCAGCTAATCTGCTTAACGAATATAACCTTATTTCGATATCCATGCAAGAGATTTGACCAATGTCTTTTAAATAAATGAAGTTTAAAGCCAGACATACACTATAGAACATAGTTATGTCCCGCGACACGTGTTGCCCTCATGTCTTCAGATGTTGCCGGACTTTCCTCGACAAGTTACGCTTTACTCATCGGTATTGACATAAGTCGCGCGATGTCGCTACATATGACAAGATCAATAACCCAACTGGGCTTGACATGTCTCCGACGCATGTCGTGGGACATAATTTGTCCCCGTAGGGCAATCTCTGGCTTTAAGGTGACTCACTGAGTTATTTATGTTTGCTGTTTGTTATATTTTACAGTTCTATCCCATGGCATATGATTACACGAGGCAACGAGACGAATATGCAAACATGAATAACTTAGTGAGATTTCACCGTTATAGAATTATATCCCTATATTTAAAACCCATTATTAACAGTGTTTCAGTGTATACTACAATATTTATAAATACGTAATATCACGTCGTTTTAAACTAAAATACTGTTATTAACGGGTCATATGAGGGATGTTTTAATTTTCGAAGACAATAATAGTGATCAGTCACTTAATTTGCCTTGTAAACGAAATAACTTTTTGGCTGTTTGCATCGATGCTACTAAAATCAGGGATAATTTTATATTTTTCAAAGGGAGACCAAAAGGTTTTTAAGTTTTGTCGCTTAGCACAGTTTCATACTAATGTAGCTAGCTAGCTTTCTTTCGGACGAGGTTAAGGAGTAATGGGGGCAAAAATTCAATATTAGTTCATTAAATTATTAGGGGCATTATTGGTTCCTTTAAGAAACTAAGCACATTGTAGGTAACTTCAGTTTAAAATGCTTTTTCATGAGGCATGAGTGGAGCAAATAAAGAGTCCTTTGCACAATAATGGCACAGCAAAGGTTGACAGAAATATATATGTATTGCAAGTAAGCAAAATGATCCTATGGGTCCAATTTTTATCATTGTAAAGTAAATAACAGCAATTAACTTTCGCATCGATGCAAATATAATGTGTAGCATTACAGGGCTCGCATGTAGCGTGCCTTTAAGACTCTGTATGCCAGAATTAAGTATAAGCTCGATCATTTTCATTGTTTTGTGGCCACCATGAGTGTCTACTCTATCCATCCGAGATATAAATAAAATAATACCGCTTACACTACGTCGTTTGGTAATGTACAATTGTGATTAACCTAGCTATACTTATTGGTAGTTATGTTGCTTTAATAGTAATGAGGTCTCACTATTTAACTCTGAAAATTATAATTCATGATTGTAAAAAATATATTTAAAATTATTTGCTAACGTAGATATTTAAGATGGCCTGTTGTTTAAGAAAAATAAAGCCGAGGTATATGGCTCATTATTAATAGAAACGCTATAATTAAATTGACACTGTCGTTGTGGTATGTATTTTAAGTAAAATTAATACACAATGTAGATTTTGAAGATACCAGTTAACCTCAAAAAGTTACAAAAACCAAACTATAATTTAACAATCCTTTGGTCAGTTATACTTTCCTTATCTTTTGGATAGTATAAGATGGTGCGAAACATATTACTATTAAAGCAACATGAATATTTGAGTTCCTTGAGGTAGTTGCACAATATGACTAAGAACTGAAAATTACTCACTTTTAGAAACCATTTTGCCCAATTATCTCAAAGAAAATAATATAATTGCATGCATTTAGAATTGACTCATATCTCAACACCAATCAAATCATATCTTTTAACAGCAAACTATAAAAGAGAAATAAAAATATCAGTACCAAGATAGAATAAAATTATCTTTTAGGAGCTTGGCATTCATAAATAATGACTAGAAAGAACCCAATGTTATAAAAAAAAAGCTGTTTCTTATCAATATGAGTCAATCCACATGTTACTAAGAGACTTATGATATTTTGTGTTTCCTCGACGCCGACGTAGTGCAATATAAAGCCTCACTCTCATCGCACAAATCTTAAAAACACTATATTACAATATCTACAAGGAAGCCAAGCTCAGTTAATATAGAATTATAATAAAAAACGCGATAACTATAAACTATGTGTAAAAGCTAAATAACATTAAAACGGATGCTACCGCGAAAATTGTAAAATTACTATTAATTTACTGACATTATCATCATTTAATTTTGTTTAGACAATTAATTGGCCCATTTATTTTGTAGACTAATACTAACCTACTTTTTGGCACAAGTCTGTCATTGGCACGATTCACAACACATTCACTATATGCTCGCTCTGTGTGGTGGCATTTGGAAGGTTAACGTATCATTCACGAAGTACTGATCTTGTTCCTCATCATCAGGTAGGTAGTACCCGTAGCTGCCGTCCTGGGAGACCTGGTCCGCGGCATGGTTCCTGGGCATTTCGCAGGTGTATTCTTCCCAGTTCCTATCTATAGATTTTCTTCTCTTAGCGAAGAGTATCGAGCCGTCGAAGGCGTATTCATCGTCGAAGTGCAACACTGCATCGTCGTAGAAGTAGTTTTCCATGCGTTTGTTGCTGGTGTTTCGTGCGATGTTCTTCATTAGCTTCTTCTTCGCGTAGCTCGACTTTTCCGAGTCGTAGTCGTCAACTAGCGGGTCGTTGCTCCTGTTCTCTGACCTTAGGTTCATGGAGTATAGCGATGAGCTGTGCGGGCTGGTCTCCAGCCTCGTGCTTAGACTGTGTCTGTACGGATGTAAGTACTGCTCATTATTGTTACATCTCATTTCATACATCATCATTCCTCTGCGGAGTTGTTCGCGTCTTTTGGCGACCATTTCTCTGAAATCTTCAGGATCTAGTTGGAAGTCGTTAGTCTTAGCGTTCATATATAAGTAGCCGGATGCGGAGTTAAGCCGGAGTGACTGAGAGCGGTTTTTCGATGATGATTTCTCTATGTATCGCGGTATGCTGCCGAGTTCGCGGTAGTTCTTAGATTTGATTTGCTTGATGTTGGTTGGTGGTACTGGTGATAGCGGATCGCGGTATGGTATTGATCTGCAAAAAATCAGTACAGTATATCATACCCGAATAATCAACAATAAATTTAAAGCATTGTAACACCTACCCTGAGGACCGTTATTATTGTATATTTTGTATTTATGTGTATTATTATTTAACATAATAATCATTTAACCAACTTTTTACAACAACCATATGTGGGTAAATTCAATAAGCTATAAACAATTCTGTCATTTATAATGCCTCTTATGGGTCAGAGGTAGTAAAATGTGACAGGATGACCATAAATTGGGAAGGTAATTCATGACACCCTTAACCCAGAAAACGCCATAATGTTGACCTACCCTTGTGACATTAAATAACAAATTGGACAAGTTTACTTGAAACGATACAATATAATAATATGTTAAAGATAGAGTTTCGTACAAATACTTTTTGATAACTAGGATTTTTGATAATATCTGTGTGCAGAAATATAAGTAATTTAAGAGTTTTAGAAACACTCAACTTTTAAACATTTTTATTGTTTCTTTCAGATAGGTATGGACACAGGTTTTATACATAGAAGATGTACGAAAGATTTTTTGTTTTACTTACTTGTTAGGTCCAAAGCAGTTGCATGAACAGCTACAAACGCTGGGCGCGTACTCCTCGTCTACATACAACGGCACCAGGGATGTGTCACCTGAAATTATTGACCGAAAAAAATATAAAATTCTTATACTGAAAGAAGGTTTAATACTCGTGTGAGTACGAGAGAGTAGCACAAGACAATGGAGATTTTTACTTGTTGCGTATTTACAAACCTCTATCGTTTTTACCACATTTATTAATTTCGTCTAACACCATTTACAGGTATTAACCACAAGACTTGTATGAAGAACTTAACAAATATTTTCTGGGTATGTTTTTTTAATACGTCCACTTTTGCCCTTACAGTTTATTACCTCTCTTCATTATCAAATTATCTAAGCAAAACTTTTACGTCAATTACAGTTCCCATATTTACCTGTGACGACCTGTCGTGGGTCAGCAGGTAGCCGGGTGCCACGTGACACTCCTCGCAGTACAGCACCATCAGCTGTGATCACGTCACCCTCCAAACGGACTGCCACTTGCTGTGCCTGAGGATGGAAGACAAAGATATCTTGTTAATGTTGTTACATCTACGATTCCTAAACGTTGCCTTATTTTTTAAAGCATAGAAATCAATAATTTCCGTTGTGCATAAGATATGCTGTAACATTTTTAAGATCCTAGATCTCGTGTGGTAATTATGATACTCGATTTTTTTGTTGGTGAACATGTAAAGCCGCCACAAGATTTTTCTGTATTGTTAGTTATCAACAAAGTCCAGTAAAAATTTATCTAGATAACCACTAAGTTGCATAAAGTAATTGACACGGTAGAATAGCACGACATAGAGTACGTCGCAGACTTTGCCCAAAACCAAAATTCAGAATACTACAGTTTTGATTGTATTTGCCACAGATGACAATATGAACACCTAAATGGTCGGTCTTTGCTGAGTCCAACATAAGTGGCAGGTATTTATATCAACAGTGAGTTGTTGGTGCAATTTTAAAGCAAGTTGAAATTGTCACCTGTTCAGCTTGCGCCTGGTCTCGCTTCTCATCCTCAGTGTTCATGGTGACGAACCTCAGCACGAGCAAGTTGAGACACGCGGCGACGATCGCCAGTCCGAACAGTATGAAGATCAGCGCGAACATCACGTACGACGGCTTGCGGTTCAACGCGTTGTCTTTCTGAAGAGCCACCATGTCGCCGAAGCCTGAAGAGGAAACGGTAATAATTGTATTGTATTTTAGGTATCACCTCTCTCATTTTGGGAGGCAACCCTTATTTAAGTGTGAGACATAAATGTACACTTTGGGGACTTTTAGAAAATAACGTTAACTGTATTTCATTTGATGTTTATTACACGACAAACTTCCCTTGGATTAAGCAGTAGTATGCGTTGATCTAAGATATTCCTTGGAAAGAACCAACAACAGTAGTGAAGAGAAGCTACTGAGATAAATCTGGCTTCTCTTTTCGATCCTTAGCATATTTGACACATACCTAAGATTTATACACTTTTAGCATAATGGTGATGATACGCAACTAGTTTCGGTCATGACGACCACTTGCCCTTCCATCATCAGGTCAGACAGGCGTAAAGTTTATTGAAATACTAAAGACTCACTTCCGACTTACCTATAGTAGTTAGCGTGATGAAACAATAATACACGCTATCGAAGTAGCTCCAGCCCTCGAACTTGGAGAATGCAGCAGCACCCCCCGCTATTGTGAGCGAAGACAGCGTGGTCACCACGCAGATCAGGTCCACCTCCGACGCGTTCGTTTGTTTGCAGTTCATTGCCCGTTTTATTGACTTAATTATCACGCTGCAATTAAATAAATAAGCAATCAGATGCGTGCATGTCATTCAGAAGAAACGTTTTTAAACTCTCGTGACTTGTAAACATATTATAATGCAACGGGTCTGAACGCGATTGAAAAACAAATAAGGTATCCTAACCTTTAATTTTCAATCGCGTTTAATACCAGTTGCATTATAATATTATTAATAAGAAACTTGACTGTAGAAAGAAAATGTAGTTTTTTATACTATAGTACTAATCTAAGTAATGTAGGGGACTCAAGGTACCCCCAAGGTAACCTCCCTCGTTTGGAAGGAGGCCCTTGGAAGTGGGACAGTTATGAGTTAAATTAGGTAAATAATTAATAATGATACTAATTCTGTTATTTTATTCTTTTTTGAAGTAAATAAGCTTGCACCTATAAAAATGGCAAGGTGATAGTTTATAACTAGGACGACATGTGCTAAAGAAAAATCAAGGCATTAGAGGCTGCAATATGGGATGAAACATTAAACACGGGCGGAGCTGCGGGTAAGTGAGTTAATAAATAAATAAAGCTTCAATAAAGAATGCAATGCTATCTTGAATCTTTAATACTGAATGAAGTAAAAGCTTTCGTATGTAGGGCAAGAAAGAAGCGACTTAAATAAGACTGTGTTGCAGTATCCACTTATTCAGCTTTTTCTTGATAATGCGGATGATTATAAAAGACAATCAACTAATGATACTAAACAGTAGAAAATACAAGTCATAACATGGTATTAGCGAAGTTGTACAGAAAGAAGAGAAATTCCGCGTCTCAAAATATACAAGGAACTTCTTAATACATATTAAAATATGAGTTAATTAATAGATTAGTTAGTTAACTCTACAGTTACCAACTGGAACATTCGCTTTTGTGTAAAACTAATAAATGTGTTGTTCCGAAAACAACACATATTTTATATTATTATTGTTTTAAAAAATAGATCTTACAAGAAATATCCTTATATGTATGACATAAAATGCGGGTATATTTAAGCATTTGGCTACCTCCGTGCCGAAATGGTTTAGGTCACCACGCTTCTACCATTGCGTCGGGAGGTCGTGGGTTCAATTCCTACGCGGAACAATTATTTGTACGATCCACAAATTGGGGTGTGGTTGTACTTTGTGTCCGTTGTTTGAATGTTTGTAAAAGTCTCCGCGACATAAGAGCAATTCTTAGTGCGGGAGTTGTCTTTTTAAGGAAAAAAAAAGTGTGTAGAAGACATGTAAGTATTTCATATTTGTGTGTTTAAACTTACCTACTGAGTCTGTTGACTCTTTCACCGATACTCTGGAACATGATGAGGCCCAGAGGTATGCCGACTATCGCGTAGAACATAGTGAACAGCTTGCCGCCGATCGTAGCAGGAGTTGAGTGTCCATAGCCTGTGTAGAGCAGACGTTAATTTTAAATGTGACTGTCAATATTTCACCGAAAGACCTACAGAGGATTACCCCTGGTGGTCTTTGTGAACAGTAGTTCAAGAATGAGGTCCAAGGTTCGATTACAGAGTTTAGCCATTTTAGAATGCAGCAGTAGAAAGAAAAGTAAAATATATAATAAAACAATTCTATGCCATTGCCTTTGGGCTATAATGCTTTAAAAAAATAATCTCAAAAAGAGGTTCTAACAATTATCTTGCTTAAAATTAGAAATTAATTAATTCATAAGATTTAGATTGATTTGACAAAATTGATTCAAGCAATTTATAATTAGGTGTTTTGCCATAGTCAGTATTAGGGTACAAGATATAGCCTATCCTATACAAATCCTGAAACTGTTACACTATCATACAAACAAACTAACAGATTTACATCTTACCAATGGTAGTAAGCACAGTAGTAGCATAATAGAAAGCGCCAGTGAACTTCCACTGCTGGCCGGCCTTGTGTGGCTCTGACTTGAGGACCACAGTCTCCATCACACGGAAGTCCTCCTCGGTGATGTTGTACTTTCTGATGATCATGCCTTCTATAGCTGTGGATAGGGAAATGAGGTATTGACTCAAGTTTCTAAGTACTTATAAGAACAATAAAATGGGAACTAGACTATAGTTCTACCTAATTATGTACCATAATTTAATGTAATCACAAAAATTAGCTCTTGTAGCTAACATGATTTGTTACCAATAATTATTGAACCAGATTTTTTTTTGTGCAACATTTAATTTAGAAATGAGTTTAAACTATTGCAGTTCAATGGTTTCCAAGTATCACAACATTACTATATCCAGCTATCTAATGAACTAGGGGCATAGCACCAGCAACAAAATGTTAAGCTTCAACCAATGAATTTAATATGAAAAAAAGAGAAATTAAATAATAAATTATATTTGTACGAACCTTGCAATACTTCAAATCTGTTTCTTTCAGTAGATGACTCTAATGCGTCGAACACAGCGGCACCAACCAGTAAATATGTAAATGTGCACACAATTAATGATAGAGTGCGAACATTTTGTTTCTTCATCACTGCCGAGTGTCACCCCCGGCCTTAGGGCATAAGGCCCAGGTATATCTCCACCCTTATTGCGATTCAGTCAAATAAACACCATATTGTCTTGTTTTTATTAATTTTAACAACTTTCTAACCATTGTAAGCAGTGGCTATTCTAAATTTTAAATTTGGAATGCATTTTGGCAGCGATTTGGCAACAGGTTCACAACATACAGCCAGTAACTTTAGCTAGGAAGATGATATGCTCAACAATATTATTTATTTTAATATTTTTCTTTAGCAGTTGTGTAGTACATTATTAAATCACAACCAGGATTTTTCTAGTTTTCAATATATTTATTTATTCAAGGAGGATTTGGAATATGTTTATAAATAAAATTCTATGGTTAAATTGATCCCTCAAAGGAAGTTGTATCTAAATAGTGTGTTTGCAACCTCTGCTTCTGTCTGTTTTGTTTTCCCCGGAGTTATAAAACTTCCATCCATATTGTGTTTATTTGAACAACTGTAGTACCTGAAAAGCATTTAGGTTACCTATAATGATTGTTTTAATATTATGTTATTTGAATCAGTGACTAGTACTTACATTGTATTCATAATTATGAAAATCAATACTCTATCACCTGCACATGTGTGTAAATATGAAAAATTCAAAACATCCATTGATTTGTGAAATTGTTTAAATAAATTAATAGCCACTATTTAGAACTGGCACAGTGTGAAGTAAACATGAGTAAAGAATTCTTTTTTTGTCACATCAAGTTCATAATAATGCATTTGCCATAAAATATAGAGGAAACAAATATTCGAATTTCAAATAAAACAAAGGAAACTCACCAGTAGTGAAATGTAAAAGGTCACAGGTACTCTCATCGGTAATTAATTACACAATTCAATATCACCCACAGCATTTATAAATATTTAATTATCTGCAAAGCTGTATCCTAAAAATAACATCGTGCTTTAGTCCGCATTCACATCCATAGGTCAACGCACACGGCACTGTAACTGGGTCAAATGTTATGACGATTATTTTCAACATAAATCGCGAAGGCAAACCTCAGAAATGCCTCCCTTATTCGATAAAGAGTCATACTGTGTAAATAAACGGGCAGATTTTGGCAAAATGATCAACTTTTTAGCTAAAATCCTCTATGCGGTATTCTTTTACTGTCACACCACCTAGTTTTCTTCTGTCCTGTAGCACCCACTCGCACTGTCGCGAACCATTCCGGTGATAGAGCTACATTATCTCACTATCATCTCGAATAAATAATAAAGAAACAGTTCATTATAATTGCATTTCATAAAAAATAACAAAAAATTGGCGAATAGTTTTTCTGCTGCACTTCCTTGACCTGGATTGTGTGGCCAGACTAAAATTTTCGCCTGCTGCATTTATCCATAGCCAAAGGATAAAAATGTTTTCATACAAAAATAAAATATGACTACAAAATTGTCTTAGTTTTTCTATCAGAGAGATTCTTTGTATATCAGTATATAGTTCGAAATAAACATAAACAATTTGCAGTATTATTCAATTCACAACACAAATTGAAATATTTATCTCGCAAGCGAAAATAATTCTGCTATCTTTTCACAGATGGCGCAGTTCTCACAGTTAAGTTATAACTTAAAATGTAGTTCTAAGCAAAGTCTACAGAGGGCTCTAAAACAAAACAAGAAAATAGATTTTGCCTTTTGCTTATGGTTTCACGTAGGCGCTTGCAAAAAAGATCTTAAGTTCCATGATTTATAAAGTACATTTAGACCACTTCATGCTTCATACTTCTTTAAATCACTAACTAAATAACTACCTTCAGAATTTCACTCAATATTAGAAATTTTCGACAAAATGCCAATAATGCCAATAAAAAATAAATGATAATGGAGAACCTCATCGCCTTGTGATTGCATAGGTAATACCTACGTAGTAATTGTAACTAATTACAAAGCTATTACTTAATAAAATAATAAATCCACCACGTAGATTCCACTTATCAAATTGTAAAGGTCTTTGTGCTGCTTTTTGACCTAAGCTTTTTATTTCGTAAAAAGTACCCGTTCAATTTTTTACAGGCGCTTATCTTCTCGCAGAAAATTCAAACAACATAATCGATAGCTATTGTAATTTCAAATAATTATATAACAGAACTCAACCTTCACCACGCCATTTCTAAAACAACTTATTTATTTTCAAACCTATTTACTCAATCAGTAGAACCGTGGAGTCGTATAAACATAAAGCAAGCACCTTCTAATTGCAGTTAAGGGCCAATATGGCGGCGCCGGCGCACGAGTACGACGCGTGCAGTCTATCGGCCCGTGAAGCGAAAGCTGGCCCTAGATTAGCTTTCACATGATGGGAGAGCTGGAGAAGTGTGATTTTGAAGGTTTTGGTATGATTTATCAAGTGGCCGAAAACATCTGGAGTGACGACCACGCACTAAAAGATGAAGCATGGGTTAGTCGTCCACAAGATGGACTGACGCGAATTAGTAGGTAAGTAAGTCATAAGTCGCTGAAGCCCATTGAGGGCGAGCTTGGAGTACCATATTCTGCAGATTATAATAATATCGTAGGGAAACGAATACAGTGTTGTTTAGAAACACTAGGATGACATGACATGCAAATGGATGTATTTTTTTATGAAGGTAAGAACTCGTAAAGGAATCTTTCATTTACCTAGCCACTATCTAGCCGTTGTTATGATGCTGGTCTATTTCTCTTGAAAACCTTACTTCACATATCGCTCCTTGAATACAAAAGGGTCACAAATCGGAAACTATAAATTTTACAGGAGAGCCAAAACAAATTTTTGAAACTGTTTTTTTATAATATTTTATATATTTATTAATTAAATATAAGATGTTAATATATCATTAGATGCGTATTTTTTAGCTTTATCTATCTACAATATAAACTTTGTAATAGCTGTTACCTATTAAGAAAAAAAAACATATAAGTCCGTTTTGCATTCAAAATTTGAACCAATATCATGAGAAATATGTCAAAAATTAAACACAGTTTTGCAAATAAAAATGGTTTATTGTACAATTTTTGGTAAAAAACCGTATCAAAAAGTAAAATCTTATTAGTAAATAAAACCATAAGTGAATAGACACCAGGAAAACATTGTATTTAACAATCTAAATTAAAAAATCTTTACTTATTATTAAATAAGTAATATAATAGAGATCAACTTTGTACGTAACTTTCATTATTCAGTAAAATTAAACATCAATCATCATCATCAATCAATGGGTAACGTGACGAGTAGACTGAGTGCAGCAGGAGTATTAAAGAAATAAGATAATAGAAAAGTTTTATGAGTTTAATAAACCTTTATATTTAGCATTCGTGGATTATTCCAAAGCTTTTGGCAGTATCAGTCATTCCGCCACAGAATCATCACTCCATAACCAAGACCTTAAGAAGATACTATGTAGAATCGAAGCTACATACATCAAACTCATCAAAGCTATATACAACAATCTCTCTAAATCCAAAGAAGCGTGAAACAGGAAGACCCGCTATCTCCCAAATTACTTACCAGCACCCTCGAAAAAAAATTCAGGAGCCTGGCGGCAATCAAAAGGCATTGTTGTTAGTGGCAAACAGTTAACAAACCTTCGTTTTGCAGACGACATTGTTCTCTTCTCTTCCTTTGCATTGGAACTCGAATCAATGCTCAAAGATCTGAGCACGGCAAGCCTTCAGATTGGACTAAGTAAGAACCGGACAAAAACCCAGGTTATGACCAACAACACAAAACGTAGGGTCGAGGTAGGCGGGCACGTCATACACTATGTCGACGAGTACACTTACTTGAGCCAGATAACCTCTTTTAACAACCGACGGGACAAAGAGTTGGACAAACGTGTCACAAGTGCCTGGAAGAGCTCCTGGTCTATGAAAGAGCTAATGAAAGGTAACCTTCTACTGTCACTAAAGCGGAAGCTCGTCAAAATGTTTATACTACCCGTCCTAACCTACGGTGCCCAAGCATGGTCCCTTACGGAAAGTAGAAACCGAAGGTTAGCCAGAGAGCGATGGAGCGTAGTATATCAGATGTAAGAAGAACAGATCACGTCCAAAATTCTATACTGCGCTCCCAAACTCGCATAGCCGATTTAGGGAAGAAGACCGCCAGGTTGAAATGGAACTGGGCCGGCCACATTATCCGCATGCATCCGGAAACGTGGGCCCGCATATTTACCAACTAAATGCCAGAGGATGGTCATCGCAGACGCGAGAGACCTAAACGGAGATGGCAGGATGACCTAGACGCATTTGAAAAGGTCTAGTCGGATCTTGCCGCTAAAAGGGCGATTTGAAAGGGCAGGGTCGCTCCTTGCCTTTCCCTGCATCAAAATGTTAAATTTTGTTATGAAAATTTTAACGAAAACTTAAATTATTATCATGCCAAACGGCCATATTTATGGCCTTCCCATTCTAGCATGCTAAAAATCATTATTTATTCCACAATAATTTAATGCAAAAGGGACGTATTTTAAAAATATGCTACTGTTATATTACAAAATATAATAACAAATACTAGTGTTTGAATGCAAAACGGTAGTTTTCAGAAAAATTGCACTTTTGTATTACAAAATATGGTAACAAATACTATAGTTAGAATGCAAAAAGGACGTTTTCCAAAATATGGCAGTTTTGTATTGTAAAATATAATCACATTAACTTGAAATTTGGCACCCAACACAGACGTATTTTGGATTGTGGCTTTTTTTCACGCAACTGACGAGCATTTGCGTTGAATCTCCGGGCGCAACTAACAAAGTGGCTGTTTTGCACTGACATTACCTGTCAAAGTGAGCTAATGCAAAAAGGGCAGTAAGTCAGTGCAGCCATAATATTAGCTAAAATGATGGGTGTTTTTTTTTTACTATAAAATATAGCCGGTTCAGGTGTCATTTTTGCAATAAAACGATTTTCATTTTTTTTTGAGTTGTGGCCCTTTTGCATTGAAGGAGCGATATATCGTAGTCAGTAACTACATAAGAATCAGCCGTAACAGATGCGAGAGACGTGTGCTACTTCCGAATGCTGCTTGCTATCATCGCATGGTCATAAAGTTTATAATCTGGACAAACTAGCTATTCATTAAATTTATACTGATTGGTTTTAATGTCTATTAGGTGTGCACAAACGTCTTTCTGCTATATTCCAAACAAAATAACTACTATCTAATTGAAGTTAAGCTAGAAGCAATGCATAGCATTGCAATATTAATAGTAATAATAGAGGGTTTATAACCTGGGAATATTTAATGTCGCTTATATAGTCCAACAACTTAATCATAATCATTTTATTGTGTGAACTTAGTAGGTATTGAAGCTTGCATGATTTATCTTAATTTTTATTGATAGGTCTGTCTGTGTATTTCCCAAGTATCAAACAGGCCACCGTCAGCTGAATAAGCCTGAGAATCACTGAAGTTTTAAATTGTCTATACCTTCGCTATCCGCGAAATTGCACACAAGGCTCTCTACTAAGTTGTACGATACGAACATAATATCTAATATGTTTATATTCTTTCATAGTACTTCTAAGAAACTTACAAGCAATTCAAAGAAAATAAATACTAGGTACTAGATGAAGTGTGTTCGAACATCTCTATACAAATAACAGTCTAGCCTGCGCAGTGTCATAAAATTGAGATGCAAAATGCTTTGTCTGTTGCACCGCCGGTTAGAAGGGGGGAGGGGAGAAGGGGGCGAGGGGGGACGTTGTACTAGACCTTTCTCTCAAGTTCTGGGTCAGTCGTTTATGTAAGAGCTGTTGTTGTTTGTGAATGGCCGGTCCGTTGAAACGTGCGATGCAATTGTTTGCAATTGTATGGGATTCAGGTTGAGGGCTTGAAGAAAGCTTGAGATTAGTTTTGTTATGATATTTGTTTATGAAAGGTTGCTAGGGAAAATAATGTGATATGTGAGATATGCCGAGATAATTAGACGTCGTTTATAATTAAGTAAAGAATATTAATTAGTCATTTTACCATGCTTCTTTTTAGGGGGTCAGAGCCCATTCGTCCCCTAAAATTCGTCCCCTAGTATAAAAGTTGTAGATTCGGCCCCTACATAGGTGCCCATTGGTCTCCTGGTAGGGGACCAATTAATATTTTAATAAAAAATATTATTTTTAAGGTACCCATTCGTCCCCTCTAATATATATACAATATAAGTTAAAGATTCGGCACCTATTCAGGTGCCTATTGGTCCCCTGAGATAAAATTAGCTATATTTTACATAAGAAACGGTTAACATAATACACTTGTGAACAATTTATTAACGGAATTAATTTAATAAATCATAACAGATCATTGAAAAAAGAGCTATGATGAATCCTGAATCGATTGAAAATGAAGCGAGAATAAATCGCATAATTAGCCAATTCTTTGAAAATCAGATTTCACTAGGCCACTGCATGGAAAAGCTATGCATATATTATTAATTTAAAATGAAAAAACAAATATAACATTAGTTTTGTACTAATATAATGTTGATTTGTTAATCTTCAATATTTATTTCAAAGTCAAAGTCAAAGTCAAATATTCTTTATTTCATAAACTTTAACAAGTATTTGAAATCGTCAAAATATTTTTTATCTACCACCGTTTCGGAAAAGCTGTTGCTCGTGAGAAGAAACGGCAAGAAACTCACGGCTATTGTGATTTTAGTCATTTTTTATTATTGTAGTTATAGTTTGTTAGATTTAAGTTATTATGATTTTGCATGTAGTTGGTAAATATACAAAAAATACGGTGATTTTAGCCAATTTTTATGTAGGTTACTTCTAGTTACAATTTATTAGATTTAAGTTACACATATACATGTACTTATATTAGAAGAATGAATAAAAATAAATATTCTTCAGGGGACGAATGGGCCCCTCAAAAGTCCCAGGGGACGAGTGGGCACAGGGTGCGAATCTTAGGGGACGAATGGGCTCTGACCCTTTTTAGGCTGATAGTCGCAAGCGTAACTAAAGTCTGAAAAATCCTGTTTTACGGTTTTGTTACTTAAAGGTATCTTGGAAGTTTTTTTCTTTTCTGAATCCTTCTTTTATTTATGTTCAAGTAGACCTGTACAATGAAATCTTGTTTAAGTAACCAAAACTCTACTACTAGCTTCTTTGGTCAACACTATTTTTCGGAACAAGTTGCCTTTGTATGTTACCTTCCTATAAGGTATCTTATTCTAAAATATAAAACACTAATCTAAATCAGTTCAGCCATTCGGCCATGAAACCACAATAGACGGACAGTCAAGCAAAGTTATTTTTAAGTTGATTACTAAAGATTTCCCTGAAGCCTTACAGCGTAGGAGGCTGCGGTTTATTTTTATACTGAAATCTACGTGGGTGTTTGTTACAGCTATTAGGTTAAAGTTAAAAATAAATAAAGATAAAGCCTGCGCTATGGATTATAAACTAAATCCCTCTCGCATAAAAATATACGACCAGTGGGATTAAATGAAAATCAATAATGTCACATTTCAGGTTTTAGCAATTACTTGGCTATCTTTTCAGTGGACAAAGAGCCTGTAAATGACTCAATGTCCAATTTTTGCCTAAATTCGTTTTAGAGACGCTTATGTCATATTTTTAAAGTTTTAATTTTTCTCTTATCACACTTGGTAGCCAGTTTGATAATGGTCTTTTAGAAACTGTATCAAGGTTTCAAAATCAAAATAAATCCAAATCATTTATTTATTTAGATCAAATATTGATACTTATGATAGTCGCTACAATTACTGAATTTTATGAGCAAGAAAGTCATGGCCACTCATTTTAATATCTTCAGATCTTATCGGATTCATTTAGCAATTATGCAACAGTCAGTTTAGTTATAATAAAGTTTAATTCTCCATTAGTTTATAGATTTTTTACCCTAAGACTCTCATAAATATGTGATTGGTGAAACTGAAAACGAATCTACAAAACATAAACGTGAAAACGTGAAACTCTTTATCTAACGCCATAGAATTCTCGAGATTGGCCCTTTCACTGCGGCAAGAAAAGCGTGACAAGCCCTTCGGTTTGACGCAACACTGCTGGCAATTGCACTACTTTTAATTACACGTGATGACTTCATTATAATTGATAATCGAGGATATTTGTTGCTTTTTTATGGAATGGCAGTGACATAATTAGGTTATGTTTTTAATTAGATTTCTAGGTCTTTTAATAGAATACCTTAATGTAACTAACTCGAGTATTTTTTATCAAAAATCTTTCGTGGAAAGGTCTGCAAAAATCCGTCCGTGCCTATGACATATTGTGTTTGGGTAGTGGCTTCACTACTGCCATGTAGACGGGATTTCAATACCTGTTCTCCACAAAAATATTTTGACCTTTTTACGATTAAATTGTGTACCATGATAAATATTGTTCTGTCGCATCTTAGTACAAATATACAAATAACGGAAAACCCTCTTGAAAAAGAAGGCTCATAGCAAATCTATACATCACAACAATGTTAGATCCTCGTGTAAGACTAAAATCCAGGACACCATATATGTACCTCTAGAATCTGAGGTACATATTATTATATGCAGTCCTGAATTTTAGACCTAGAGTCCAGATGAATCATATTCTCTGATAAGATGACTATTCCTTCTGCGCCATACCTACTTACCGTCCAATTAATAATCTTTTCTTCATACGTAGGTGAATATTTATTAATAAAGCGACTGTATATAATAATATGCATATTATATGTTTATTTAAGACAGTAAAATGTTAAAGTGGCACGCCTAGGTACCGTTACTATACGGTATTATTGCGTAACATCAAACATTTACATTTTATTTGTGCTAACCCGTTTCTAAACATGTAAGAGTCATAAATACGGTGTTTTTTTAATTATCGTTATGTTGAAAACCTAGTGTTCATGAGCGTAGCGCATATTATTATTTTATACCAGTGGTAGGCATTTATCACTAGGTTAATTGATTGGAAAAAATATTTTATACATCTATACTTAATATTATTAAGCTGAAGAGTTGTTTGTTAGTTTGAACGCGCTAATCTCAGGAACTACTGGTCCGATTAAAAAAAAACGTTCAGTGTTAGGTAGCTTATTATCGAGGAAGGCTATAGGTATATCATCACGGTAAGACCAATAGGAGCAGAGTACCAGTAAAAAATGTTATAAAACGGGGAAAATTATAACTTATTTTCTCTTACGTGACGCAAGCGATGTTGCGCGGGACAGCTAGTACATAATATCACACCTTTTTGCCATAGTGATAGGCAGAGACCAGAGATCGCCATTTGTTCCTAAACTGCCTTTGCTTCGTCTACATAGTACCTATTATTATCATACAGGCACAGCAACTGCACTGAATACTGTATAATCCTTCTAAAGGAATAAGGGTTCATTATTGTTGATTTATAGCGACATAAGATTTTCAAATAAGTTACTGCAAGTAGATAACTCTATGGTGCCTACCCAAGGGAACAAGGACATAAGAAAGCAAGGTCGCCCAAGAGTAAGATGGAGAGGAATGACATTTGCCTAACCTTGGGGCCATAGTGGACCATTTATGCCATATTTTTTATCATTAGTGTATTTAAAGAAGTAAAAACTATTGTTTTAACTCGAACGGTATAATACTATAGCAACTAAAAATCTTTTGAGCACTTTTATTGATTGGCATTTTAGGACTCAACCTTATTTTCAGCCAAGTGATTGTTTCATAAGGATTCTGGAAGTATGTCACAATGATTGGTTAATATCATGAAATAATGACTCCTAACGCGACTATTATTATTATATTAGGACATATTGAACAAATGAAACCTTTTTGTTGATTCATCGTATTTCCAGGTTTAATATCCATTATTGTGGTCAACATCTGACCAGTTGGCAACCATTAGTGACCGCAAACACTTTGTTTTATGTGGTTTAAACCCGCACTGAATCACGAATTACTGTATATTATTTAAATAAATCATTATATATTTATGGAATGTAAATACACGTATATATTTCCCATGTTATATACTTCCATTTATGGGAATTACATCAATGTTTCGCAAGTTGTTTCTGGTCCTATGAGAAGTAACTCTGATAAACCGTTGAAAAACTTAAATTACTAAAATAATTGTCTTGCTGAAAATGAGAGAGCAATGAGAAAAGAACTCATGTCAGTGACTGTGTTCAAAGGAAGAGTAGAAAGAAAATCTTCATCACTTGGGTAGAAACAGTTGGTAAGGACAAGTTCCGTGAAACAGTCCATCTGAATTTTACAGAATTTTTTTGAAGGAAATTTTCATGCATGCAATTATGGATTATTGGGTTTCGATTTTTCTATCTTATCTTCCTAATAATTCTGAAGGGCAATTGTCAGTTTGTTGGACCTTTAAAGAGACCTTTCATCTCTATAAGTACCTAGTTAATGATAAATAAATCTAGTTTTAAAGAGTAATTTGGGTGATGAAGAAAATCACATCTAAATTACGTTCTCACGAGTTCTTAGTTAGGTATCTTAGTTAAGATTTATAAAATAATATCCCTCATTACGAGGTACAAGACCGCCAAACGGATGACATAAATCATAATGTTGCCAACAAAAAAATAAAAATATATCCAAAACACACGAAACGTGTTGTTAATCGTTGTATTTAATTGCTTGTTCCGTTTTAACTGAGCCGTCAAACACTGAGATGTTGGTGGACTGTGCCCATTTCACCTAGCAATACACCTTTCTTTACCCACACATACAAACAGACAAACACAGACAACATTTGTGAATCTTTATAGAATAACTGTATTTGTGTGAGCGTGTAAATATACAACGATGCAATTCGTTACACGCAATTTCGTAATAGTGTGCGTGACAGTGGTGACGAGACAATGTACATGTACTGTCTTTGTTTGAGTGTGGTTTCAATGTGTGAGTGTTGCGTTTACGCACGCAATGCCAATGCCAGGTTACGCGTACGGAAAGTTGTTTTAAACTTTTACGGTAATATTACATGACCGGAAAAATTCTTTATTAAATTAAGGAAATTATATTTCTTTTAGTTTATTTCACGGCTAGTGCTAGGAAGTGGGTGGATGGACGTGGTTTTTTACTTATTTGGTTGGTACATAGTATTGTATTTTTATTAAATAGTACGTAAAGATCATCCTTGTTTGAAGATTAATTAGCAATGGAGAATGTTACCTAATTTTGATTTTTAGCACTCCATATTCTCGTTTAAAAATAAAAAATACTGGTGAAAGAATTACTTCGATACGTCAATTAGTTTTCGATTTATAAGTAAAACAAGTTGTAACCGCACGACGCTAGCTCTCGGTGACGGTGTGACGTCACTCTACACTTGCTCAGTCTGGCTCACACAGTCCGCTTGAGGTCGCGCGCTCGGTGCGTTGAAATTATTCCTAAATACTTTTAAAAATGTTCAATTCAAATACTAGGAAATCATATGTTGTGCCTAAATGTAATTTAATATTATGTAAGTAAGTACATAAGTAATAATAAATAACTTCATCTTATAATGAAACAATTTCTAACCGGATTGATCGCCAGTTTATTGATTTTACTGTGGCAGGAAAAATGTAAAATCGATAAGTATACGATTATTTCGGTTAAAAACTGTTTCATTATAATATGCAGTGATCGTAAATATTTATCTAACATTATTACTTATTATACCTATGTATAATATACTAGAAGCCGCCCACGACTTCGTCCGCATGGAAACCCTTCCCGCGTAAATCCCGATCCTTCGAGAACTCGAGGATAAAAAGTAGTCTATGTGTTATTCTGGGTCTTCAGGTATATATAAAATTTCATCGTAATCGGTTCTGTCAAATTTGCGTGAAAGAGTAACAAACATCCATACATACTTACATACCTACATACCTACATACTTACATACATACATATATACATATACAAACATACGTACATACCTACATACTTACATACATACAAACATACGTACATACATACATACATACGTACGTACGTACACACATACATACGTAAATACATACATACAATGACATATGTATGTCATTGTATGTATTACTTATGTACTTATGTATGTACATATATACATTCTCACAAACTTTCAAATTTATAATATTAAGTAGGATTTCGGAAGCAACAAAACCTCTATTTGTTTCACAAATAATTCGGAACCATTATTCCATTTATTTTAGGTACCTACATTATCCGATTGCCCTTTTTAAAATCCTTTATCCATTTTATTAATCGAATAGTATTTACTATTATTATAAGTTATTTTATACATAAGCGGACGAAAACACAACAAAATACTACGCAAACTATTACACCTACAACAACGATTGGCGACTTAATACTAAGCGGGACGCGGCCCGCGCGGCGCGGTAAAGTAGTATGACGTCACAGCCGCTCACGCGGCTGTTAGCGGGACTCGATATTTTTCGAAACTTTGAATGCTTATAAAATCAAAACTATTTGGTATTTTTGACTAAAACAAAAACTAGTTTATATGTATACATACAGGCTATACTGTGTCAAATTTCAAGCGATTTGGCATACCTAGTAACATTCTCCATTGCTAAAGGGTTCAAATTACTTTACATAATTTGGGGTGTAAGATGATCAAAAGGAATTTAATTATTTACTTTACTTTGATGATAATTAAATAATGTTGTCTGTACCATGTTTTTCAAGGGAATAACCGTATATTTGAAGAACGTCGAGCTTCTTGTGTTTTCATTTCCGTGGAAATCTATGAACTTATATTGCGACCTGTGATTACAGGCATTGCTTTTTAGTCACTACGAATCTAAACTGAAGCTATGTGAAGTACTGATTTTTTTCAGCTGTTCGCCTGTATTTTTTTCTGTTCGATACATGTCAGGGTAAGTGCTACGTTTCCAAATGATCTTTAGTAGGTAAGTACCTATATGCTTAGTAGGAATTAAAGCAATGATTCATTAAGTTGTTAGGTGTTTAAGTAATTTAAGTTATATTTTTCCTTCTATTTGCCGCTAGATAGCGTTACTAGTCGTATTTCTCATGTTGCGTTGTAGCCAAATATTTAAAAACAAACGGTAAAACTCGACCTTATATGTTTGCGTAGTTTGAAATTATGTCATTGATGTTTAGGTGAAATTTTGATAGTATAAGGATTTATACATTGATTGTTATTATATTTTTTATTGTTAGTTATTTATTTATATATGCATTAACTGCAATTTTAGCGGTATGCGGTAGTGCATCAAGTGTTTGCAACCGCTGCTGTATGTGGTCTAAGGTTCCATTCTCGAGTCAATAATCCGTCAATAGGTTGTTTTCAGTTTCTGTTGGAAGATAAAATGCAGCTTGGAGCTGTAAACGTTACTGGTTTACCTATGATATGCTTAGGCCAGATAGGCTAGCCCTCTGTTACAACAAGGAGACAACAATGTGAAAAGTAGGTGTATTTCCACAATACCTGTTCTAAAAAACATGGCTTTTATCCAGACTGAACATCATTAGTTCCCACAACATTTTACAATGCGGGTACATTACCCCAAAAAAAGCAAGTGTTGCCACAAAAACGCGTACATACGAACAATTTAGCAGTTAAGATGAATGTTTTGCAGTAGGCAGAAGGTTGCGGCGGACTGCAGTGAAAGCTGCAATGACCTAGCACTCGTTGCACTTGGTGTATGCGGGAAAAGTGCCTTGATACTTTACTGGTGTAGGTTTGAGTAAGTGCGCAGTTTTAGCTTGATGAAGATGGTTTTTAGGAGATAAGAAAAGTAAAAATTTCTGGTAAATTTTGCTTTCAAAGGGTCGATGTGTGTTCATTTTTTAACAGAGTGGCTAGGTATAAATCTAATGTAAAATTTTGCTAAGTATGAACTGAGCTTGTCATTTCTGCTGTTATTTTGTACATGACCAATTCTTCACAATATTATGATATACATACATTAAAATTTATACGTATCACAATATGTATAGATGTGAATGAGGCAAATTAACTTTTTTAGTACAGCTACCAAGTGACGTTTTATAGTCTCTACCAATAAGGAATAAGAATTTTTTGTAGGTATTTGTACGTGTTATAAATACTATAATTAAAACTTTGTGGATAAAGTCCGTCCAGGATAAAACTTTGTAACCTGTCTGTCTGCCACTATTATTTTCCTTTGAAAACCAAATACAAATGAATCACACTCCAAATTACGAAATCTATGTCATTCTTTCTAAACGAGTTTAAACTAAAAAACTAAACAGCAAAAATTGTCTAACCTCGATCGTTTACCGATCGGTTACCGTAAGCGCGGCATTAAATTCAATTTGCAAATCAACCGTTACTTTTAAAAAAGTCGTTCATTTCGCATAGTAACCGCTTTTAGTGGATCAAGACTAGTTATTGCGACTATGATCTGAAACCAGGGAAAGTTGGCATAGAGTAGACTAGAGTGGGTGCTTATTGATAGAATACCGTTAACTCGAGTCGAAGAATCGGTATTCATGTTATGACTAATGTTTTTAAGTGCTCCCCTAGTCTGCGTCTATGGTTAACGGTGGGCTTTTTATGAAAGTTGGGATTGAGGAAAATTGTGCGTTTAGTAGTTTTTTTTTTTTTGGAAAATGTAGTTGTTATCTTTGTTTGAGATTTTTGTTTGATTAGGTACTGTTAATGTTATGGATTTAATTAATTTTGTAATACGATTAATATATTTTAGAAAAAAAAATGTTATAGATATTATTATTGCAAACTTCACCTGTGTAACTGGTTTACTAATTTGCTTACAAAATTACTGAAATTATGTCGTTTCCTCACATTACAAACGATTTCTGAAGGATCTTAATATTATCCAAAAATATAAAAATAAATTAAAGAGAAAGCATTTTATTTTTAAAGCCGAATTTAGAATTCTTAGGTCATAAAAAGTAACTGCAGTGTCTATGTCTAACGGTCGAAGTTGAATTAAAAACGAATTTCGCGCGTAATTTCAGATTAGTCAAGTTTGAATTGCGAATAATATTTTTTTAAACACTTAATTTGTTATTTATGGTTTCCGTTTGTTTTTGTAGTTGAGGTTATTTTTAAACAATGGTTTAAAATATTTTTTAGACATGATGCAGTGCTTTCTCTCATAATACTTAATTGTCAATTTGGTTGTAAGTATCTTAAAATGTCACTGGGTTATTATAATTCTAATAATAGAAAAGTAGTTACAGAGGTAAATGTTCACAAATGTAAACCAAATTTTACTAAATTTATAATCATTTTTATGATAAATTACTTATTATTAAATGTAAAAATAGAATACATACACCCAATAACATAATGGTCTATAACTTACTAGTTAAACGAATAAAGAAGATCAGATATATATCCTGGAACGAATGTTGCCAACCTACAAAAAATAATTAGCAATTTACACGCCACGATAGACTGAAAGATTCAGTTATAATTTTACACTATAGCCAATTAAAGCCAACATAATAGCCTGCTGGCTAATCTTAGCTAACCCGTTTATTTACTGAAATACAACGTAACGATATAGCTGTAATACAATCCGGTTAAAATAAAGTTTTAAATAGTGAAAGAAAATAACTCGAACTGTTTTCTTTGTTTGTTGTTATTTTTGCTGTTGCTATGTGAAATAACTGTGTTAATAAAGCTTATTTAGAACCTAGTTATTGTGGTATACATACTTCTAAATAGCTGTAGGTATTTCGACAGGAAACCCTTGTCGCTTAAATTTTATTAGGTAAGAAATCAATCTTATCACTACAAAGGAATCAGTTGCCCACTAAACGAGAGCTTCATTAAAAATAATGACTCATTTTTCAACTACAAAATTCATTAGCATAATTTTTTCAAGTATTAAAATCATACATCCAATTTGCATTTCCTTTTTTTGCTATCATATTCATAATCTTTATACAAATACATATAATCTCATTAACCCTAAAGCCGACCCGGCTGAATAACGGTTCCATAGCCAACTAGACCACAATAAAAAAAGTACAAAAGAACAATACCAACGGCAGCCTGATAAAAGCAGAAAAAAAGCGTTGTGTTCCAAATTCAAATAATTTCCCACACGTAACGTTACGCGGGCGGGCATTGAGCGCAGGCCGTTATATGCGCGGCAGTGACCTAGTTAGCTGCGTTTTCGCCGAGATTATGCGCCAGTGTGTTCGTAACCTTATTGATGGCATCGTACATTTAATTATACATTGCCGTTTATGTACTAACTTTCTCTTTATTCTTCAGTACAAACACATCGATGGATTGTGTTATAGAGAAAGATGCGTGGATTTGTAAATGTATTTTGTTGTGATAGTGAAGGGACACAGTCGGTGTAAGTCGCTTTCTGATTTTGAGATCTCGAAGTTGTTTCAAAGGCACGTACCTACTTATCTGTTACGTACTATGTGGCAATTTATTTATTATGTCTTTTTATAGGTATTTATTGTTTTCATTTGTTGCGGTTTTGCTGATTTTGTGCGGTACAATGACCTGTGGCGGATTAGCTAGATTTGCTTTATTTTTGATCATCTTTTAGTAGAAGTAACTTAGTCACTTTACGAAACAAAAAATATTTTAAAAGCTTTTTTATATTCGTAGTTAGTAGTAGTAAGTTTTATGTTATTTACCTGTAATATGATGTAAAGGTAAATTATATGCGTAGAAAACCGGATTTCTAGAGAAAACCGACATGAAAATTCATTGTATACAAGTGTACTGTAAACATACATTAAATTACAAAGTACGGACAAGATTAGTAAGTAAATGCTTAATTTTCAACTTTACTACATGAATTTCTCTTTTACAATAACTATATAATTACATAAGGCAAATACCTTAACTATTTTATCACTAATTTTAGAAATTATACGATTTTTTCTCTTACCTTGATACTCTACTATAGTTCTCTACTTATCTTTTATAAGTAGTTAAACTAGCGACCCACCCTGGTTTTGTCCGGTTACACCAGGTTAACCTTAACAAATCATACACTAAACCCTTTCGCCAAACTAACTCTATCTATTAGTGAAAATCGCTTGAAAATATATGTTAAGCCGTCTCTGAGCTTTTCGCGAACAGGCAGATAATCCTGGCGAGCAGACTTCATTTTATAATATGTAATGATAACTTATATACATATGTAATACATAAAAAAATATACAAATGATCCATATCAATCACCTATCTTAAAAAGTAATGCATATTTATTTTTTCAGTACGGAAATCGAACCAGCTACTAGATACGTCTAACATAGACTATGACGTCACAATGGGCCTTAAAACCACACACCTATTGCAATGACGTTTGTTTTGTTATTCTAACACTTCTTCCTTATGACGTCATCAGTCTAATATTTGGTAAAACCCCACGTAAACTATTAACCTTATTTAATTCTATGACGTTAATGCTGACCAGAATAATAAAGTAATGATTTAAATTTATTAAAATAATAATCTTGCGGTTTAAGAATAATATGACTTTATACCTAATAGGTACTACAGTGTCATTAAAAAGTCTTCTTCTGTTCTCTATGAATGTGTCACTGACGGGATGTTTCTAAGTATTTTGAGACAATAATTCAAGAAGATTTATTTAATTTCCTTGCTTTACCAAAGTCTATCACCATTGGCTTGTATTCATCTTATGCCGATGAGAAGAAAGATAAAGAAGGTAGATGAACATTGGCAAAATAAGGAAATTTTATAAAATGCCCTTGTTTTACTAATGTAAATACCTACATAAATAACATCAATTCTGTTGTATCTGCAGGTCAAGGTAGAGTCTATTTATCTAAGAATCTTATACCCATATAAAAACAAGTTCCCTGTTATTATTGAGAATATTCCAATACAAATTACAAAAGCTCCTTAGCACTTTACCCGACCCGAGAATCAAACCCAAAACGTGCACTCGTACCTATACACTACCGCCCAGACACTTCAGATTTCCTTGTATCCCATTCGCACTCCCTGTCGACCTTGTCAATTTCCCAAAATTACAGGTTTTAAGCTAAGTGATTTAACAAACATTTTATTTATTTACTAACACTATTTAGAACATATGTATTTTACGATGTTCTACGTAAAATGTTGTCGTTTTTATGTGATCTACATAAAAACGACAATATTTTCATGATTGCGATATTCGCCAAGCTCTTCATCTTTTAACATAGTTTCGGTTAAAATAACACTTTAAACTTATCATTATAAAGTCAAAACAAACAACCATCAGTATCAATGTCATCACGTAACACAAAAGTTGAAAAAACTTTCACAAATTTACATACATGTAACAGAATAACAGTAATATGAGTCATCGGGGTTATTTACCCAAATATCAGGGTAATTGGGGTGTTAAATGACAGGAAACGAGTGTCATTGTTGGCAACACTGCTTTGTTTAATGAGGTTATGGTAACACTGTTTGGCTGATATACCGTAATGCAACTGTTTTGTGAATTGATTGTTCATTGATTGCAGAAAAACAATTAAAGGTACAAAATAATTTTTTACTCTTGTAGAATTTATTTTTTACTTAAAATTTGAAAAATTACGGAAACTTAAGGTAACTGTGGAAAGAAGAGGACTTTTCTGAGATTAAGTATTTTAGGAGCCTGGACGATTTATCGAAGCAGAAACAAAAAAAAATGTATTGGTCTTTCAATTTAACACCTGATAGAAAGGGGAGTATTGTGTATGACAGAAACAATTGAGAACCTTTTGATAGCCACTATTCTGTACATTGTTACTTTTATAACATGTTGATAAATAACATGTTATGTCAAAGCTGCAATGTTCATAGTGGCTATCAAATTGACATACACTAGTCGTAGACAATAAGAATAGCAAATTACGGTACCAGAGTTTCTCTGAAGAGTGTTGTTGGTTGATCGATGGTGGTTTTAGTCGGTAGGAATTGGGTATAACCCGTATAACCCGAGTACTAACTCTAAATAAGGTATCTTTAGAAGAATTCATCCTCGTTAAAGAAAAACAAAAAAGTTGTAGACAATAGTTTCAGAGTTGCGACTGCCTCCGTGGCGCAGTGGTTTAGGTCGCCACGCCGATACCACTGCAACGGGAGGTTGTGGGTTCGATTCCCACACGGAACAATTATTTGTGCGATCCACAAATAATTGTTTCGGGTCTGGTTGTGCTTTGTGTCCGTTGTTTGTATGTTTGTAAAAGTCCCCGCGACACAAGAGCAAATCTTAGTGCGGGAGTTGTCTTTTAAAAAAACCAAAAACCAAAACCAAGTTAAACACATACAAAAACAGGCCTTTGACAGCAAAAAGGAAACACCTTAAAGCTCATTTAATCTTTAACTTTAAAAGTGAAACACTTTTCCCATAAGCCATACCACTCATAATGTGCGTAACAAACATGGTGGTACAAAGCGCAGTTACGACTGAGTACATGTAATACAGTTATACGAAATGAGTCAACCTCAGTTATTCGGCACATTGTTGCGCCTACGCAGTTGTAGGGCTATCAGATCGTTGATTTATTGTGAAGATTTGAAGAATATTTGTAGATGTGAATGGAGGAATAGAAGTTTGTAAGTAACGTTCTTTGGTCTTTACCACCCCCATGGTGAAAATTCATGACATTTTTGTACGTACTCGTATGTACTCTGTAGTTTCTTATCATAAGAAATTCTGGTGTGCAGGGTATTTCCCTGTTCTCAGTTCTATTCATTAGTGTTCTATGCCTTTTAAATAATTTAATTTTTATCAAGACTGTAAGACCTGGACAACAGTGAGAGAAATCTGTAGTAGGCTTATGTCTTGCAGTAAGTCTACAGAAGCTGTAAATGATTATTAAAAGATGACTGCCTCCATGGCGCGGTCTGGTCTATAATTGTTTCAGGTCTGGTTGTACTTTGTGTCCGTTGTTTGTAAGTATGTAAAACTCCCCGCGTCACAGAGCAATTAATAGTGTGGGAGTTCTTTTAAAAAAATATTTTATATGTAGAAGCTTTAACCATGACTAATATTTTCTTCTACCCGATGGTAACCCTATCCACAGATTACTATCTACTTGTAATGAGGCTGTATTAGTTATCCTACGCATTCTGCATTTGCATAATTATGTTAAGCACAGATTTTTTGTATCTATCATTATACAGAAGTAGTAATACATCATTATAATTCTAGGATGTGACTAATGGGTGTATGATTTGTGAAAGATTTAAAATGCGATTTGTCATGTTAGTTTTAATTATGTTTTATGTGCATTGAGTACAATACAGTACTTGTAAATTTTTTATTATTATTGGTACATAGAACATACACAATAGATTTGAATAATTTTGTATATTTATAGAATCTTATCATCTATTACTATTAGAAGTATTGAAAAAAGTATGATGAATTAGTTATACGTTAAGGTCTGCAAATGTAGATATTGCAGTAGAAACAGAATCCATATTTAGCGATCGCTCATCTTTCGAGCACGCCCTGGGAACCAGGTTTCTTAAAGCGTTTAGGAACCCCCAGGGTCTCAAAGGCACAATAGGTAAGGTCTCAAAGTAACAGACACTAAGTATTGTTTTTTTTTATACTTTTCAGTATCCAATTTACAGTAATTACAATGTAGCTGTTATTTTTAAACATCAGCATCTCATCACGCATAGCCCAAAGATCTGCAACTAAAAGATTTCCAGAATTCAAGTAAAAATCTCCCCAAACTCAATCGAAAAAAAGACAACATATTACCAACATTACAGAAAGAGGTTGAATAACTAAACCTAACCTTATTATGTCAAAATATTCGCTCCAATGCTGCCATTCGTAACGGCTGTAAATCAAAAGTCGAACGCACTTTCTTGCGCGGCCGCAGCCGGCCAGACTTGAAAGTTTTAACTGTATAATTAAAGTTATTGCTTATAAAATCATAGTAAAACTTCATTAAATGTAGCTCGGGAACTGTGAAAGTTTGAGTCGGAAAATTGATAATACAACCTTCCCGTGAGGTAGTTTTATTAGCACTAATCAACCTGATATAAATATGTAATGTACTTTTTAATCGTTGTTGAATTTATTTCTTTTTCAAGTAGAGATTACAAATGCTATTAAACATTATACGATGGTTTGTTTAGCGTTTCGAAGCGAGTAACACTGGTAGTTATGTAATTAAAAGTTCAACTTGCGCCGAAACGTCAAATCATTATTAAGTAATAATCATGCAACACTAAGTTAAACAGTTAGGATAGTGTTATTTCAAAATTGCAAAAATAGTTTCGATCTTGTACGTTATATTTTAGATGTGATATTACGCTCTTACTGTAATATTTCTTCAGTTAAATTTTACCATAGATTCTCTTTACCCAACGAACTACTTCGCAGATTGGTGTTGAATGAGCAAGCTTACTGCAAAAAGGACAGCAGTTTGAAATAAGAATATTTAAGCGCATCTCTGATTGGCTGATTCATTTGACAGGTGACCGAGTATTGTGTGGTCGAATAGAAAGTTCTGCAATGCAAAACATATGACGAATTTGTTGACTCACGGTCATTGACCTTAGTCGTTGGTCTATATTTTCAGACCACAGAGGTACTAATGACGTTGATTAGCGAGATAAGAATTGTCATCAATTATGATATGACTTAGATTCTAAAAGAATCATTATTGAGATTTCTTTTGAGTTACAGCTGTTTTATCTAGGTTTGATCTATAAGATTAATGACCTATTGCTACTTGTTTTCTATATGCATCTCTGTCTCTTACTTCTGCCCCATGTTCTTAATTACAATCATTTATTTACCCTTCGCTATTAAGTAATTTACGTCTCCTATAGGTAACCAACCAAAATAACTCTGTCAAACCTATCTCTCTAAAGCAATCATTTACATTCATACATGCAGTGATACTCATACATTTTTACTCAGTTAATTCCTTAATTTCTATAAAGCGAATTAGACTTCATTGCCCTTAATTTCCCAATGTAAATGTCAGTTGAGTCTTTCTAACAATCCCATAAACATAAATACAGTAACTAAGTGTAACCTTATTGCAGGCTGCATTCACCTAACATCCGCTTGCATAGTAATGGTGCATCCACACAGCACTTCGTAGAGCAACTGTTTAAGCAATTTCTAAATGTATTTACTTAGAAATTGTTCTAATTGCTATAATAGTAAAGCAATATATAGCAAATATAGAGTCATTTTTATGAAATATTCTTGTGTAAAAGCCGAAAGGCTTTGTCATTTCTTAACGATTGTTAGCTAAAGGAAAAATATGCAATGCCGATCTTTGAAGCTCATAAACGAGCGACCACCCATCTATCTGATGTCCGTGCAAAATACTGTTTAACTTGCTAATAATTATCCGACCTATAAGCCCAAAGTACTGAGACGATCTTAGACCACTAAGCGGTCACCCATCTATATATTGTCTGCGGCAAACGTTGCTTAACTTAATAATCGTTTACCGATAAGCACGAGCCAAACGACTACTCATCTAAAGAATTTCTGCACTACAGCTTACTTAACCTTAAAGCCGACCGGTAATTAGAACTTACTATGGGCATCCCAAATAGTTCTAAAATCTAAAACATTTCGTATCTGTTTTTTGTCAACAAAGAAAAGCAACTATGTATAAAATAGATAAACAAACAGTCCGAAATAGTTATAGATTATAACTTTTCGTATTTATTTAGTCAACAAAGAGTAGCGGTGTGTATGTATCAAACAGCTTCAGCGCCGGTGAAATGGCGTCGAGTTCCGCTGGCAACTGGAGCGCGTTTTTGGGCCGCAACACACTTATGTAAAGAAAGTTGGTGTTTGGAGCCCCAGGGTTATGCGTCACCGGTCAAGATCACTTGTTATGGTGAAGAAAGGTGTTTCAAGTTACTGGTTAACACTGATTGATTTTTGAGGTTTGTTTTATTAAAGTAGCATCTTTTTGCCGTTTACGGTTTTGTACGTATTGATAGGAATCTGTCTTTGATAGCAAGAAATTGTTAGTAAAACTGAATTTTCTAAAGCAATTCTAATTGTATAAATAGATTTTCTTTGTAATATGAAGTGTCTTATAAAATAATATGAGAGCAGTAATGATGAGATTGATTTGCAAGAGTGATAAGCACAGTATTGAGGAGTGTCTAAACTGTAATATTACGAAAGTTAAATCAAATACCTATGCACTGTGATTGAGAAAATATCTGCTTTAGTATAAAAATTTAATAGCAGGTGGAAACTAGCTATAAACATAATGATAGCGCCTAGGTGAAGTCATGACGAATACAGCATTGATTAGGAGTTTTAATGAATCTTTAAAAAACTTTGATTAAGATTATTAAGACATAAATCAAACTTCATGAAAAGTTAATATTTCTTCATTATTTTCTTTTTATTGGAATCTTATCAGTATAATCACATTAATTATTAAATCATAAATTACGTAAGTGCCTATCACATAGTCTTTAGTCGATTTCTTCGCCTCCCATATTTCATGATGAACTATTTTCATCTCTACGGGGACGAGACGCCTATCCATCATGTTACTCGTACTTTTTCAATAGCGATTATCGGTTTAATTATCGATGAATCAAAGGAGAAAACGACGGCACGTGTTATCGAGTAAACGCAGGGGAAATGCAATTTTCTTATGCAACTATCTCTAATGCGATGCAACCGAAGTATAAAACCAACGTTTCTAATATTACACACATGCATTTTAGCTTGCTTTCTTCGGCATACTCTCAAGTAAAATGGTCGCCGGCAAAAAATCTAGTGCTTTCTTTTTCAATGTCGAGTACAGAGCGAGACACGAATACGAATCCCAAAGGTTAGAGGAAGACGCACGTATATTATGTATTGCGCGTAAATGTCACGATTGACGTTTGAATTTCCAACGGCACCAAACGTCAAACTTCCCGCCAAATGAAATTGACATTTCCCTGTTTGAAATAAGGTTTTGTTTTAGTGAGGGGATTAGTGTGTTAGTGTTGCGCCGTTTCAGAGTCGCGTCGACGATTCGCGTGCGCCGATATGTGGGACAATCGAAAGCCTTTCTCCGCTCGGCTGTTAGGTATTTTATTCCGTTAGTTTTTTTGTGGCCGCCATTACACCAATATGGCGGGTGGCATCATTTTTTCGCTTTGTCACGTTAGATCATTCTTGTTAGACGTTCGAAAGCTGTACTGCTTCTAGGAATCAGAGTCGCATAACTGTACACTGGCGGAGAAATGATGTAATTGACAGTCGATGGCTTTTTGTAACTTATGTTTGTACTTTTGTTTATTAATATTTAATTATTTAACTCGCAATTAGCAGTTTTAAAAATACAGAAGTTATGTGTTCTTCTTGTAGTAGTTGTATTTATGTTGATTATAGACTAGAGACTATTATTACCGTAATTAATAACTGTGTTTGCAAGAAGTTTTCGTGCAAATAAATGTAGGTATTTACCCATTTATTATAGTTTTGTATGTGTGTTTATATTGTCAACATTATTACATGATATTACTATAGTTTTAAACTCGATAATTATGCTTTAGAAAGTTTATTTTTGCAAGCTCATACATAATTAGATTAAATAATATTGACCTCGCGTAATACACATAATTTAATAATCTATAAACAATTTAAATAAATGTGTCAAATTATATTCTAAATTTCGAAATGTCATTACCGCCAATTATTTTTAAACGTACCATAAAAAAAACAACGCACGGGCATTCACCCTATTCAGGCTCACCTGTCAAATCTGTGTCATAGATATCGCCAACTTTTATCTTTACATCCGTCGGTGCACTGTAAACGTATATACATCCATGTAATTGCATAATTTGCATAGGCAGTGCATCGTGTTGAACACTTTCTCTCGGCAACGGGACTTTTAACTGGGACATCCGCCAACGTTTATTGTTCCCACCTTTGAATGTTTGAAGCTGTTTGAGCACGAGAGATTTTATTTTAAATCTGTCTGTAAATTATGATAGTAATTAGTATTAAAAGTTAGATGTACTTATTTATCAATTTGTAAGAAAGTGTTTTTGAATGACAGGATGATTTAATAAAAAATATTAATGTTATTGATTGACACGAATAATTTTGTAATGTTGTGTTTTTTGTTGAGTTATTATTTAAACAATTTTGCTTTTAATGATTTATTGGACGTGTAGGTACAATGCTTTCTAAATTGCTTTTTTAAGTTCCTCTTCCTGTTAATCAATGGATACTAATTTATTTTTTTGTTTCACTGCAGTCGCATTAATTATACATTTTACTATTTTCTAGCTAGTAGACTCTACGTAGTCAGTAAAAAATTATATCAAAAACAATGTCCAACATTTTTACTACTAAATGTATATCTTCAAAATAATGTTATATCTGAAGCTTTTACTCCACATGTAACTTTTCAAAGTCATCCCTATTTCAAGGCTTCCTTATCTAATGGATTTTCCATCCAAAATTGACTCACATGTAGGAAATGACAAGTCTTTAACTTGTAAACTTTAAAAAAAACTTACTTGTTCATACTTAGGCACTTCACGAGATTATACATTACCAGCTTCAAAAAAATCTTTCAGCAACAAACAAATATTCAAAGCATTCAAAACTAGACCACCAAATTTCAAAGTCTTTATCAGTTCACGGTCAGATTATCAGACAACAACACGAATGTGTGTCAGACGGGCGGTGAAAGTCAAGCGAAAGGTGACCACAATGGGGTCAGTTACTAGCATTACGTGTGCGTGGTGTGACACTTTCTTCCAGCCGCCATTTTGTTTTGCCTTTTTTGAATCGAGACCATCGTGATTAATGACTGTTACAGCTATTATGGGTTGTTGTTTAGGTTTAATGGTATAGCTGTGATAATTGTTGTTAAATTTTTATGAGGAAAAATGTGGTTTTATTATGTTTTTCGGGGAAATTGGAGATTTTGTGCTTGGTTAGATTTGCTCTTAATTGAAAATGTCACGATTATGGGTTGTAGCAGTTTACTTACTCTAAGTTAGATTACAGGTAATACGCACCTACGATGAATGAACGTGAAGAGAAAAAAAAAACTAAACATAAAAAAATTAAGTATTTAAATATTTAAGTAAATCCATTACAGAAAATTATATCTAACTGTATATTGCCTACGTACTTTTCCCAACAACTGACAAATTTCCAAAAAAATCTGCCTTCATGTTCCGGACTCCACATAAATTTTTCTTCCTTTCTTTTGAAAACAATACATATTTCAAGGAACATTATTATTTATTCCACATACCCACCTGTAGCTGTACAAAAAACCTTCATAATAATACATCGCTACGTGCCTGCTTATACAAGAATTTACGACTGTTACGTGTGTTACCTTATGACACTTTCTTTGATTATAATATTGGCGCGAAATTACCGACGCCATCTTGTTTGGCTATGACCAAATGTGATGATTGGTTGTCTGATATAATAGATGATGACAATATTGGAGTATTATGAAATTTAGAGGTTCTGAACTAAATAGAGAGACTTCTTGTTAAAAGATAAACAGCCTGTTTTTTTCAATTTGTTAGTTTAAAGGTACATTATCTCTTTTTATAATATTTTTTACCCATCACTGTGCCACTGTTGGGCAAGGGTCTCTTCCCAATTGAGGGAGGGGTTATGCCTTGAGACCTGAGACCAAGTTTTTACTAATTTATGATTACGTTTTTTTGGTGTATACAAAAATAGTTGACCACAAATTCAGTCTTACAACAACAACTAATTAAAAAGAGCCGATTTTGAACAGTCTTCATTGAACAGTTACTCCATTTAAGCGTCCAGAGTTGCATCTTGAGGTACTGCTGTGAAAAATATATACTACTACCATGATAATCAGTAAAGCCCAAATGCAGTGACGGCTGTGAAAGAGCTCTTTGTATAGAAGGGATCGAGGTCAGCATTTACTATACTGGTTAAGAGTTGGTGGATTTCACGTACCTTCGAGAATCATCTTCCGTTCTTTCGTGGTGGGCTCTTCAATAAAATACCCATATTTCTTGCCACTTTTACTCAATAGTAAACATTATTTAGAACGAATAAACGACCACATTTTGATGAAGTTTTAAACAAATGAGAAACAGGTTCTTTCTCTCCACTAATTATAGTGGTTACTCTATAAACCTGTGAATCATTACTGTTCCTTGATTGCGCAGACCATCATCATGCATCTCAACTTAGAAACTGAAAATGTAAGAAAATGAGCCAAAATATAAGCTATTACAAAAATAGCTAAATGCTGGTTCCTATGATAACTAATGTGTTAAGGACCACTAGCATAAAGAAGGAAAACGGTAATTGTAAGTTAAACCTAATAATTTGCTCGTTTCTATACCTATCTAATTAGAACTATGTATTATTATGATCCTGTGGTTTTCCTGTACATTACTCTTATTTACTCTACATTTCCGAGAATTTCAAAGTTGTATAACTTAATCATAGGCGCCAACGGCATATTCATAATAAAATTAATATAAATAATACTTAATTAATACTTAGCCGTTTCAAAATGATTTGCCGTTGGTTCCGTGACGTCATAGACCTCTAGCGGTACATTTTGCTTTATAAACAAACAAAGGACAAAAGGGTCAACGGCAAACTTTACGCAAACGAGTGGAGGTACATTTTATTAAGTCTATAGTACATTGTGGTCGGAGCTAGGTCAGGTTAATTTTTCGTAGAATTTCAGACAAAAATTTATGTCATTGTTACATTATTTCTTGGGAAGTCTTATGTATTACTTATATTACATATAAAGGTTTACTCATTTATGTAAACGTGTCTTCCAATTGTAGATATACCTTCGAAGAAAACTAGTTAACTACGTGCGTTGAAACTTGTATACTTAGTAATTATAAATACATTGGTTTTCATGGGACAGTATTAATTGTACGAGTCCTATTTTTTTAGTTTCAAAGATCAATAAAATAACCTTTCCGGAAGCACGATTTTCAGCAGTCGGAATTATCGAGTAACTACAATTTGATACTTAAAATATACTTACAAATTAGTTCCTACGGCACCCGCTAGTGGCACTGTTCAGATATTCATAACAAAAAATTTCGGTAGCTTTTTAGTTGCTGATGGTTGAAAGTAGTAAGATATTGCGTGTCTGGTCTCATAAAACATAAGAACTACAAAAGGTACCATAAGACTCTTGGCATTTAAGCCCAAAACAAATAGTTAGTCTCATCTCAAAATCACTTCAAATCAATCATTCAAAAATATATAACGACGAAGATAAAACCTCCATACCATTATAAAACTAAACTATATCAAAAAACCGTTAAATAATCTATAAACCCATATAAAATCGGAACAGTAAGCCACGTCACGATAGCGTGATAACCGATCATCATTCAACTAGTACCGTTATTAGAAAACACGCTAAAAACAACCTTATTACAATGGAGTAAGGCAGATGATATTGTGTTGCAGTATTAATAAAGATTTGCTCATGTTAATATGGTAAGGCTTGTGGTGCAGTGAGAGTGATGCGAAAGAGATGTAGCTTTTTGTGTTTTAGAAAAGCAATGATTGCTTAGTTATTATTTATTAAGGCGCCCATAACCAGTTGCGCTCACCGGTCGGTAAACGATGTATAGGTTAAGTTAACCATGGCGCGGTCATTCCTTAGATGGGTGACCGGATAGTGGTATTTGAACTGTACTTCTCTGTTCTTCGGCGGGCACTTAAGAAGTTGGTCCCGGTTTTGTTACAGGATTTAAACCAAAGGCAATACATCAGCGACCCTTAACTCTCACTTATTTCGGGTAGAGACAGTCTAAGTACCTGTAATGTATAAAGAGAAAATCTCAGAAAAGCATATAAATTAACTTGCTTAGTTTAGAACCTGCCGTTATTTTTACAAAGCCTTTTATTGTTATCTTTATATCACTAGATTAACTATTTTATTTTGAACTGGACTCCTTTCTAGACTAGAAATACACCCAGAAAAAGCCTCTTGCCTCCAAGGGTCTGGAAGTCTTTGGAAAAGCCCTTTGCGTAGTATTGTGACATCGTAGAAGACTAAAGAATTAATAATAAATAAATAATTTAAAAGCGTTGCACGAGTCCCTATAATTGAAGATGCAATAGTCTGTTTTTCCCGTATCCTACAATAATTCGAAATGATTTTTCAAAAAGGAATTTTCTCATTCTGCGAAGTCCAGGGGGCTTTCAGGAATTTTACCTAAAAATAATAATTGTTAGGTTACTAATTAATGGTTTTGCAATAGGTTTTCGATTATTTGCGGCCACAACATATTAATTATTATCTCCTTATATGGATGGGAGGATAATTATATTGGTAGTCCCGACTAATGCCACCTATAGATCATTTGACAAAGTGCAAATTGATACCTATTATGTAAAAGGTGAGGTTGTAGACAAAAGATACAATTAAAAACAATACTTATAAAAACGACTACCATTTTTAACTTCGTCTAATTCCCGGGCCAAAAACCAGTTTTCTTGATATATACCCGTTCTATACTATTTCTGCTACAATAAATTTGCAAATACCCATAATAATAGTCCTATAGTAGTAGTATTATTAAAAAATAATAGTCTGCCCGTTCCACCAAGCAGATCCACTAGTGGGTCCCTGACTCTCCGTAGACCTACTAGTGGGTACTTTTAGATTTATTAGTTTCCACAGACCCACGTTATGGCTACTAGGGCTTGCAAATATTTTCACAGTATCTGAATATTATGTTTCAATAATTACACAACAATAACTTTCATCTTTCTACAAGCTATAATATAAATCGTACATCTTGTTATGTGCACATTCTCATAAATATCGTGAGAAGGCACGCGCGGGAAGTATTCTATACTTTTCCCACTTTTCCTTTGAAATACTTTCATCTACAAACCAGTAGAAAACGATATACATTATGAAAGACATTTTCGTAATCCATATACCGTCTTGACTTTATTTACGGTAATTGTTAATTAATACATACATTCGTCCGGCAGTTATTTTTTCTTATGCATCTTAGGAGCGTATGTGATTTTTGCGTGTATTTTGTTAGAAATAAACTTTAATGACGTTTTTGAGATTAAAGAGATTGATGTTCACACTAAGTATAAGTAAAACTCGCCTTTCGAGTATATTTTTTTAACCCATTGCTGTCCCACAGCTGGGCAAGGGTTTCCTCTCGAACGAGGGAGGAGTTAAGCCTTCAGTTCACCACGCCGACACGTATGGATTGGGGGCGACTTTGCGTACCCTCAAGAATTTCACATAATATAGAATACAATATATTTTTCCGCCATTTCGTTAAACAAAATAACTTTAATTTAATCAGCTGTTAGGCTTACAATAAAAAGAGCTGCTAAGTACCATATAGATTTTTTTTCATAGTGTTTTACAGTAATCTATACCTAAATTTGACAAGAGTGAACTACCATAATAGAGGTGATACTATATACACTTCACTGATCCGATACAATAATGAAACAAAAATATACTGCACCCGCAAATAACAGTAACAGTATACAGTAGAATGCCAGCAACACAAATAAGCATGCAAATTATGTCTTCCTTCATTAACCACCAGTTATTTCAATAATTAAAACTTGTTTGAGAGACTTTTCCTTTAACTGTTCCTATCTAATTACAAATTATATTTCTAATTATCTTATATTTCCTTATTTTTCACTGTATAATCTAACTTAGTAAATGATTTATCAACCTTGACTGTTGTAGCTCTATCAAAAGTTACCTTTAAGTTAACTATTTATAATTAAGTTCCTTGAGCTTATTACTTATATTGACTAACTGTAAATATAATATAGTTATATTTCTAAACCGGAGATTAACTTATTAGACTTATAATTAAAAAACATTTAGCGTGGAAGTGCATCAAATAATTGTTCCGTGTGGGAATCGAACCCACGACCTCTGGACACAATGGTATCGGCGTGGCGACTTTAACCACTGCGCCACAGAGGCATTCGAGGTTTATTCTACTACATAGTTCCATGATTTTATCATCACCGGAAAACTGAAAAGAAATTGTGTCAGTTGTCCCATTGTGGATAATCAGACTGGCGGGATAACAAATGCATAATATTTTTCTTACTTACAAACGTTTTGTTAGCTTTGATTAGTAATACAGTGTTTTGTCTTTTTCACTGATAACAGTTCAAAAATTGTTTGCAAGTGTTAAAACACTGTTACAATCAGAGCTTACACGATGTTCCTTAGTAAGTTAGTCATAATATTCATAGAATTGCACCCTAATCCTACGAGCACAAAAGTCCATACATTTAGAACGAATACTTCATAATATACCATATTCAGAATCAACGAGTTCTGGATAACACGACAGAGTGAGTGGTAATAAATAATGAGTCGGCGAAGAGAAATGTGAGTGTAATACATACGTACATAATATCGTACAACACATAATATACAGGGCTGCCAGTGACTTGTGTATAGCCGGATTTGGTCTAGTTAGAGTTTAGCGTTTGTAGGATATATATTGGCTGTTATTATTAAGTTGTTCTTGTAGATTTTCTATTTTAATGGTATATAAAGCTCTTGTGTATCACTATGATACAAAAACAGTTGTCCTGTGTTCTTACATTCATAGGTTCTTACACTTTTCGTTTATTGTAATTATAACACTACTGTAATGGCATTGTGGATGAAATTGATAAGAGCGTCTTTTTTAAGGTTTAGGTCGCTGAACTATGGAATCGCTTAAGAAAAGGACTTTCATTCTACGTCTACGATCTGATGAGCCTGCTACTGAAACATGATGTAGCAGTAACAGTTCTTCAGAATATTTTTGTCTCTGAAGACTCTTTGTCGCACCGGCAGCATTCTGAAAAAAAGTCTTAAGAATGTTGAACTACGCGAACTTTTGTACCTTAATTGATGAAAATAGAAGATAGAAAAAGAAAAAAATAGTAAGAAATAGATACAAAAGCTTGAACCTTGATTAGACCAAAAGATTCTTTCATCTTCAACCCAGACATTTTTCTATTTTTTTCTATTTTCTAACACACTACACACACGTAGCAACCCTACAGAGTAGTGTACCGTTATGCAGCTAGCGAATAGACATGCATACGGGGTCGCTTTCTCGACTACAACGCGGTCACCTCGTTTACAAACGTTTAGCCGATCTGACGCCAATGACCGGAGATTGTTCAATTCAATGTCAATACTAAATTATATTGAGTTTTATTGGTGGTGGACGATTTTTGGAGGTTTCCGGGCGTTTAATAAGTGTTTGAGCGATAGAGATCGTAAGATAGCTGCTTTTGAAGATTTGATGCAAAATTGCAGTAGTGTTTTTCTTTAGAAAAGCGTAGTAAAGGAAATGGGGGATGTTTAAGGTGTATTTTCTTATTTTTACATCGACTAGATTTATCTTAGAAAAGGCAAAAGTAGCAAAAATACTATTACACATCAGCGTCGACAGAGAACTTCAAAAAAACTGTGCAACGAGGAAAAATTTTGCATTGTTTTCGAAGACTGAGGAAAATATAGAGCTGAAAATACCTAATATTTGGGTACAAAATATATTAGGAAGTGGGACTCATACCTACCTACAGGTTATTATTAAGAATAAGTATTTTAAAAAAATTGAAGGTTTTACCAACTCAACATGGCACAAACTCGCTCTATTACTTCAAAATCCCTAAACTAAGTACTAGTACAGGACTAAATACTACAATTAGTATAATAGTATGTTGTACTCAATATCTTCTAAACGATGTCAAATCGATAAATCAATCAGTAAGATATTAATCTCTATTATAATCTACAGGACCACATGCTGGGCCATTCATAGTTAAAAGACATTATGTATTGACTAAGGTTATAGGTTAGTATGCCTGAATGGAAATATTATAACTTGTATGGCAATGGTTAAAGTGTATAAGACACTAGAAGTGAACTTGGTGTTGTTGATTAAGTTTGCGCTTGAAGTAATTGTACCTACGGTGATATGATAAAGAGGTTTCTGAAATTTGCATAGAAGTGTAAAAATAAACTGGTATCTTGTCATGCATAAAAAGAGGCCATGATGGATAAAATGTTATGAAAAAATATATGAGTAGTTACAAATTTTTGATGACGATTTTAAGAATAGAGCAAAGTAGAGAAGAAGAACTAGGTAAGCTGACTCTAATTTTGTAAAGAATATGGCGAGAGAGATATAAAGAAAAAATGTTCTCAATCTAGGAAATAAAACCGGAATCATGCTATCACAGTATCATAATGAATCTAATGCTAAAAATCTCTAGGTAAGAATAATTAATTAAACTAAATTAAGTATTAATTTATTAAACTAGTCACAAACAAATGTAACAGTTTCATATCTTTAAGTACAGTTATTAATTAAATTCACATGGATATAATTTATTTTAATTTAAATGTGATGACAGCTAATCCACTTGCCCAATGATTTTATTATCATAATTAAGATCTTGCTACGAACATTTATTTGCAATAAATGCCTACCATTTAAGAAAAACATAGGATAAGAAAATCTCTGAATTTGTGTTGTATTTATTTAGTCAATCTTGAAATTGCCTACAAATCAATGGTTCGCTTAGTTTTTAGCTAACTTAATAACAACTTTTTCAATATATGAAAATCTAAATCCAACGGATTTAAAAAGGCACTATTCCCTGGTAACAAATTTTCATAATCACTTTTCTTATACTATACTGTCCCATTGTTGGGCAAAGGACTCCCCAAACTCATCCACCGGTCTGTATTACTTGACGGCAAAAATAATTGTACTAGACTAGCTACTAGAAACATATGCAGATTTCTTGCATCTTGAAATTAAACAAACATAATTAAGAGTCAATTCCGTACTCGAACCCTTAAAATTCGACGTTAGCTACTACAGTAGCATCTTAGCGACGGATGGGATGTGTCGAGAGATTACGTGGGTTAAATCTTAGCCTACGTACTCATACAACACATCCCAAAGCCCATTACAACATTATCACTTTCTACCACTTACTAAAAACAAACAATATCGGCCAGAAAAATTAGAAAACTGCATAACCCAATTCCCGGCGTGGTGTGGTTCGCATTGACATTCAGCGCAGTGCGGTCAACGACCCCACTTTCACTACGTCCGGCCACGCCCCCTCCCCGCGCGCCGCTTTCCTGTTGCGTAACGGCTGGAAGTGCGCGTGCGCATGAAAATGATTGAACGTTCTATGTGTGTGTCAAATTAATTTGTTCGCTGTTATGATATTGTTTTTGTGTAATTTTTGTAGTGTAGTTGTGCGAATTTGTGTTTAAATTTTTGAAGTAATTATACGTGCTATTAATAGTGAAGAAGACACAATTACTACTTAATAATCTAGTTCAAATATTTGGTATTAGAAAACTTTAAACACTCCTTTGATGCAATTTTTAAATAAACCGAAACGGATTCATCGTACTTGGAATATCTTATTTCTCCAACCGTTATTCTTTTTTTTTTCTAGCCTTATTTACAACTTTTGTAGATGAGATATTATAATAACATCCTATCAAACTAAACCTAACTATACAATAACCAGAATTTTATCAAACAACAGCTACCTAAATCTTCTGCATTTCAAATCCATCAAAACTCTAGAATGTTATTATTCAAATAACAAAACTTTTCCTTTACATAAATAGCAGATTGCATACCTATTCAATTCTATAATAAAACATCGTCACCATCTGCAACTTAACAAAAATAATTACATCACATTCGTAACAAAAGCACGTCACGTTTTCAAATTATAACTTTGATCTTCTAAATACGGCTTCAATGAGTAAAATATGCAAAAGGGTACAAAAGTATGACGCAACAGGGACAATGATGACGTCATAACAAGCACTGTGACGTCACACACCATAATAGAGAACAATTGTCGTAATATAGAAGGTCTCGTTTTAAAAAGTTCAGGAAAAGTTTTTTTTCGGTTCAACGAACTTTTTGTTTTGATTGGTTATTACTTAAGTTCAGTGTTATGACATTTGCGGTAATAATTATTTTATTCGGGGTTCTTAAAAATCAAGACTATGTAATTACTAATGGTTAAGTAAAAAAATATATAGAAAGATATTGGAAAATTGTTTACTTTTAACAACATATTTAGACATAAATAAATCAGCTTTAAGCTTTACGCAGACGAAATTAAAGGCATCTTATTTTTTCCGCTTCAGACACTGACACTGAAAGTTCAAGATCACTGCGAAATTACTGGATGAAATTGTAAATCTGCAAAGATTTATATTAAAAAAACTCCGGGCTTTTATTGAGAAAAATCTTGTCCCAAATTAAAAAAGCCCAATAACACTTTAACTAACCGGAGAATTGAACCCAAGACCTCGTGTTCAGCGCTCGTATAAACTACCAGACAGTAACAGTATGAAGCAATAATTACCTTGTATTATACTTTCTTCCTGTAGTTGAAACAAACATGTAGACCTAGGGCAATGTACTTTACGTAACGTTGCAGAAACTGCGGGGGTCAATGACAGATACACGTATGCAGTACGGTTTATATATATTGTACATAATATGTACGTGGATATTACAGAAGCTGTTGGTAAAATATTTAGTTTAAATTGTTGCATTTTTGGTAGGAGCCTTTATAGACCGTGGATTAAGTTAGTGCTATTAGGCAATAATAAGGTAATATTTTTAATTAGGCACGGAAACTTAATCGATTATAATATGATTAGTCGCACATGTTTCATTTTGGACCCCTGTAAAAATGTGAAAAATAATTTTATTGAGGGACAAAACTTAGTTCAATTCGTTAATAAATTATACGCTGTATGTCTACACTAGTCTACAGCTACTATGTAATAAATATTAATAAATGCTAAACGTACCCTTGTCTTAACCTTATCCAGACTGACGAAAAATGAACCCTTTTTCAATATTTTCAAGTTCCACAATTCCTAAAAAGCAGGACATTAACCTTCCAATTAACAACAATTCCTGTGTTATTATATCATGCGTTAGGAAGCGCAGAAAGCGCAATCATTATACGTGCTCGTATATAAATTGTTGCAATTGCTATTACCGGGCCGTGACGCAACGGAGAAACGTAGAGGAAACGACGTTACGTAAGTCAGGCCTTGAACCTTGCGCGGAACTTGGAGGAATTTGACGGTGCTTGGCGGAACTCCGCGGAATTTGATGCAGCTTCGCGGAATGCGTGTAGGAAGTGTGGTTTTGGTGATGGTCGTTGACTGGCCTTGGTGAGTGGGATGTATGTTTGATTAGCTTTGTTGCTGTTTAATAAGGAGTAGCTGGTGGATCTTAGTAAAACCCTTACTGCTTTACAGCTAGGCAAGGATCTGCTTCTGAACGAGAGACGGGTTTTGAGAGCTGGTTATGAATATGAGTATATTTGATTAGCTTTGTTGCTGTTTAATAAGGAGTAGCTGTTGAACGGTGATGGTTATATTAAAACGCATTACTGTCTTTGTTCAAAAGATTTTGTTGTTAGTTAAGATGCAGCAGATAAGTGATACAGCAGAATTTGAGTTCAAAGTCACGGCCACATTATCTTAAATCCGAAAATTAAATGTTCTTTACAGTAGCGCGATTTTGTTCAGTCGGCACTGTCGAATATCGAGAGATTGACACTTAAAATGTACTGCCAAAATTGTTCCTATGGAGCCCGGTAAAGGCGCTGACCAATTTTTCATACAAAATTATTCGATATTCGGGTTGTTGGTCGTCGATAGTGGAAGAGAATTGAGCAACAGGACAATAAAAACATTTTATAACCAATTGTCCGCCACCTGTGTTCCAGTCGCAGGTGTAATTTCATTACGTCAATGGATGTGCAATGGGTGCAATTGTGCATTCTTTCCTACATAATGCACTGATAACATTGAAATATGTACAATGTATTATCAAAGAAAAGCCATTTTGTAAACAGGAACAAAGCTTACAAAATTATGTGTGTTATTTTTTAAGAGTGTTTTTGGTCTTCTTTTCTTCTGAGATTGTAGAGTTGGTTTGGATTGCTTATGGTCTTTACGGCCAGAATTTTCAAGGAAAACGAAATTTATCTCAAAAGTAGAGTCGATTTATACAGAACTGACGTGTTTGCTGTTCTTTGAGAGAATACGCGTGCTTCGCAGGGTACGTAAATTTGTTGTCATGAGGATTTCTACTATAGGGTTTTATTACAGTAAAAAGAAATCATGGGGTAGCTTGAAAAGACTAACATCGGCAGGGTTTTTATGTTATAAAAATGTAAAATCTCTCGTGTTTTGAAGGACCGACATTGGTAGATTGGACCACTAAGTAAATCACAAAAAGATGTTTTTTTTAACCTATGACTATCCCTCTGCTGGACAAAGGTCTCCTCCCAAACAATGAAAAGGTTAGGCCTTGAGTTCAACACCAATGCCAAGTGCAGGTTCGGGATATGATATTCTTTACTCAGGCTTCAATATTTTTATATTACTTGATGGTGCAACAGACTTCACACCATTAAAATAACAGCTTTCTAGTTATCTAAGCTTGAAATAGTAAACAACTAGACAACGGTAGTGAGTTCAAGGCCCGGGGATTACGTAACGTGACGTCACCGGGTCGACGCTCGCGCACTGTTGTGTGCATATTTTTATTATCTGTGCCTCGCCAAATGTTTGGCGGCTATTTTTGTTCTTCGAAATTTGAATTAATTGACAGATTGATCTTGAAGTTTATTACGTCAGATTGTGTGTTGTTTTTTTTTTATTCTTACGTGTGTTATTTTATGAGTTATCATCAGCCTAGCCTTTCTTTCAAACTATGTTTGAATCGGCTTCCAATCTCACCGGATGCCTGGCTGGCTGGCTGAATACCCGTGTCTTACATGGAGCGACTACCTATCTGACCTCCTCAACCCAATTACCCGGGTTATAACACGATACCCTTCGGTAAAACTTGGTTGTCAGACTTTCAAAGCTTTTGACAAGCGTTAACGACTGTCTAAGATCTTCGAAAATGACAGCCGGGATCCACAATTTAACGTGCCTTTTGAAACACTGAGGAGCTCGATATGTAAAAGATGGTCACCCATCCATAGATCAACCTCGGCCAGTGTGGTTAAGTTTAGTTGATTTTGTATGAGCGAGTGAGTAATTTATTAAGCTTAGTTAAGTAAATATGTAGTCTTATTTTGTGGCTTATGTTTCAGTGCGTGAAATTTGTCACGTAATTTGTATGGAATGCAACAAACGTAACGGGTTTTCATTGTGTTAGTTGTTTTCTGGGGATTTTGTATACCTTATACGTTGATAGGTAACGCTAATTAATTAGAAGGTTCATTGATACATCGTTTGCATCAGAACAAGTTTCCAATTAGTCAATCCATTATGTTCTGCTAGGTATTATTCGTCTTTCAGTAGGAAGGTATGACTAGGGTCTTAAATCACTACAAAAATTACCTGCCGTCGGGTATCAACAAATAATTCATATTATATGTAATAGAAAACTCTGTAATAAAGAAAATAAGTGCATGTAAACAAACTCTTCTTCAAAAAGGTGGTCAAACTATTTACTTACTAATGTATTTCAGACCATAACTTAAAGCCAGACATCAAAAAAACAAAACAAAAAAAGACAAAAGTCTAGTCTATTCTCACTACTGTTTTTTTTTCGAGACATAATTATTTTAACCTCGTTTTGAACAATAACCATCATTATTTGAATGTCGAACACCAAGCTATTTAAACGCATAGTACCGTTTTTCGTCGTAGAAAGTGAGAAAGCACTAGGCTGATTACGAGTAGACATGTTGCATTACGTCATTCGGCCATTGACCGCCGCCATGACAGTTGACAGCCTATGCAAATAGACCGGACAAATGAACACTTATTTTCAAGTTTACATTTTATTTTCTAATAAAATATTGTTATTGTCTAGTCGTTTGTGTATTTGTATTTAAGAATTCATCGAGTTTTAATTATTTTGGTGTGCGATGCGTGCGGGATGTTCGGATTTAATTCTTCGAAACTGTTTTTGTTTGTGGTCGGATGAAACTTGTTATAAGAATTGGATTGTAGTCAGTTTGGGATTTCCATGTGGAAAGATTAAGGTCATTTAGGTGTTATTCATCTTAATGACGATTAACCAAACAGATTTATCATACTTCGAATGTTTGTGTTGTCTGAAGTTAAAGGGAAAGATTTAGGTACTAATCTTACTCATACAGTCATACCCATACCTATTTGAACAAAAACCAAATGACCAGAATTTCTGGAAGTAGCAAATGACGAACATTTTCCATTCTTAAAAAGGAGTCTGAATTCCATAACAACTCATTCACATGCTTTGCCGTAAAACCTTTAGTTTCAAAATTAAAATATTCCTTGGGCTTTTGGTAAATTTCCTTAGTTTTACTAACTAAGTACCTACGTCTGATTATAGTCACGAGAAAACCCAGTACATTAAAACACAAATAAATACAAAATTGAATCACTTGTTATGACGATAGTTACATGATATAAGTACCTTGATCTGTGAACTCTTCTGAAGGTAAATCAAAGGCTGGTTGTGGAATAATAGGGTAGCTGACACATTGGTGTTCATGAGTAAATGCACGCAGACCACGTGAAGAATTGACGTAGTCAAGTTATTTGGAAACACCTGAAAATTGCTGATTACAAACAATTAAGTTGATATTGTTAAAAGAGAATTATGGGTCTCTTCTGTCAGGCAAAAGTTACCAGTGGGTAATTATGATAAAAAATGATATCTTCTAACATTAATTTCAAAAGCACTGTGATATGGCAATATTTGTAGTTACATTGTCAATGCTAGCATAATAGTATAATCAAACTAATATATTATTATGTATATGTTGGTCCTAAACGGTTTTCATGACAGAAGCTAAAATTAAATTGTCGATTCAATTCCAAAATCTGCGGTTTTGAGAGTACCAGAGGGATTAAAACTGTATCTATTTGCTTTACACAATACTATTTATTTATTATTTTGATGATGGAAACAATTTTATGAGGAGATACAAAAGTTAAGCGTCATAGTTAAAACTAAAATCCTGTTAGTGATACCACTATCATGACGCAAGTCAAAAGCACCCATTAAAAGTCGGTGAACCAAAGCTCGCACTTCTAAATTTTCCACAGACAGATCCACGTTATGCAAACTATTTACTGAGGCCGGAATCGAACGTTAACCCGCCTCCCAGACGGTCGCTCACCCTGCCATCGTGACGCATTAGATGTTAATGCAAGTCACTCCTGCAGTTACAAGCCATAAGGTCAATTTTGACGTCAAATGTGGTCAAAACTGCGGAATATTTTGATTCAGAACCCTGTATAATTCCAGGTTGTTTCAGACCTTTGACTTGTGAATAAGAGGAAAATAGTAAATACAAACAAGAAATAATTTAATCAATTTCAATCAAATACATGAAAATTGTTTCCAATAGTCGTTATTCAAGAAAGTTGAATAAACTCGCTGAAATTCGTGAACATTAAAAATAAAGTGTTGACTGAATTCTTGTAATATTTATACAACTTCCGTGCTCTTGAAAATTTTTCGCGACAAATAACGTATTTCTTAGAAGTAAAAGCTGGTACTGAAAAAAGTGAAATCTGTAAAAAAATACTAATAATTATATTTTTTTCACAAATACATCAAAATAATAGACATTTTTACAAATAAGTGGCCTTTATTCTATTGGAAAAAGATGCTATAAAATGTATTATAACAGATTTCCTAGAAAAATTACAAAAAATCTATATTGATTAGCACGAGTCTCTTCTCCGAGCCTGGTTGTTAATGTATCTACAACTCCACACATATTAGTATGTATTTAGAAGTATGTTTATCAGTTATTTGATTACCATGATACAAGCTCTGCTTAGTTTGGAATCAAATGACCGTGTGTGAATAGTCCAATGAACTTTTTTCTGCTTAGTTTGGAATCAAATGAGTTGTCCAACGATATTTTATTTATTGTAAGACAGAATTCTTGAAAAAATAAACGGAATTCCATACAGTCTCCTACTTCCGCGCCCTTACAATTCCGCGCGCGTATTACTTTCCCGTCATGTGCGTACGCGCACCGCGCATGCTACGCGCACACAGCGGTGAAACGCGAAAATTGTTTGCGCACTTTCTGACCGGATACGGACGCAAACGAAAATTATTATTTAACTTTAGTTAGATAATGGTATTGTGAAAATAAGGTCGATGAACTGCATGAACTTGATTTTGTTGGCGAAGAAAATTGTTCGCTTTACGTAATTTTTTCTTCAATATGTTTGTATAAGACGGTTTGGTTTTTTGGTATGTATGTAATGCTTTTAGTTAATTGAAGAAAGGGGTGTCTTAAGGTAAGGTTTTAGAAAAATTTCTATTAGAAAGTTGAAATAAAATTGGTAGGATTCTCTGCACATGAGTCATTTAGTGTATACCTAAGGCTAGATATACATAAAAGGCTTTAAGGTATGCTTACATCCGCATGACAACTGACTACCACATTATATGGAAGCAACTCGTGACGTAGGAAATGTTTCCTTTCGGATAACTCAAGGAAATCTATGAATTCGGATATTCTAGTTTTTAGTTAATAGTTGTTTGTAATTCAGTACATATGTAGTTGAGAAGATCGAACATAACATCACGCCAGTTAATCCCCAAGTTGTTAACAGGTGTGTGATATACACACACGTTTCACCATTTATAGTGTAAGTCCCATGTAATAGGGGGCGAGCCTATTGCCGTATCCCGGGTACATTACCAGCTGGATACTATAATATTAAGTTTATATACACTAGTTACTGCCCAGACAGTGATGTATCCTCTATGATAATTCTAAACATTTGAAGAATCATGAGTTCAATTTTGTTTTATTACATAAAAATGTATGAGCAATACATTTTGGCAGGTGATCATACTTACGTATGTACATTGAATCATTGACTGAAGTACTCATTTTAATGAGTGACTTATGCGACAGTATTTTAAGTATTTTTGAGTGACTAACCTTCATGGCTTCACCCGTAAATTTTTGTTTATCATTGGTTAATAAAATCAAATTGAGGTAAAATTACAAAAATAAAAATTACGGGCAAACATGATCCCGAAACTGCTATGTTACTGAAATATTTGTTTTGACTGTACGTAACCCGGTGTAATGTCAGGAACACATCGACGTGTAATCATCATTATAGTATACTATTAATGACAAATAATATTGACTTTGTAAAGGATAGAAGCACAAGCTTGGATACTATTACAGGCTGCCCATGAATAAACGATTGTAAACAACTATTGACGGCAAGTGAATAAAAATAACAATTATTACCAATTACAATATACAAGTAATGCAAGTAATGCATAAAACACTTCAATGAAATGCACACACACACACACATACAAACAAACTCATCAGCAGTTTGATTTCCTCTGCGGCCTAAGCTGTATAAGACTGTCGATCACGAGAGTTTGATTCTCGGGTCAGGTCAGTGTTATTAGGCTTTTCTAAACTATATTAGGACACAGCTCCATAGTAAAAGACTGGAGTTCAGTTAAGTGCCCGGTATATGGCAACAGCTCGCCCCCTATTACAATGGACTAACATTGTCGAAACATGGATGTGTCTCTCTCTACACTTTCGGGTAAAATAGAGGCTATGTTATGTATATGTATATGTATGTACATATTTACCAACACCCTCGGCTATAAACAAGCGTGATGTTATATATATACAACATACAAGTAAAACATAGACACTTTAATGAAACACACAACTGCATGCAGTCGCACACACACAACTGCACATGTACCAGTATGTAGGAAGTTAGTTTACAATGTTTACATAACAGCTATTACAGGGCCTTGAACCTCGGAAACTGAGCCGGGAAGCGAACCCACGTCCGTGAGGCACGTTAGTAATTGATCGGTTAGGAAGTTTGTGTAATCGTTGAGTGAAGGGTACACTGACTGGTTTAGTTTAGTTTTTTAGTATTAGTTTAATGCTTCGATAGTTTTAATACTATATACGTTATGTGTTAGATTATGAATGGTTTGTAAGACTCCCCGCGATACTTGAACATTGTTTAGTTGGCATGTATCTATATCTATACTAATATTATAAAGCTGAAGAGTTTGTTTGTTTGATTGTTTGTTTGTTTGTTTGAACGCGCTAATCTCAGGAACTACTGGTCCGATTTGAAAAATTCTTACAGTGTTAGATAGCCCATTTATCGAGGAAGGCTATAGGCTAATATATCATCACGTTACGATCAATAGGAGCTTAGTACCAGTACAAAATGTTACAAAAACGGGGAAAATGATGACCAATTCCCTCTTATGTGACGAAAGCGAAGTTGCGCGGGTCAGCTAGTAAAAAATATGCAATATCCGTCTTTCCTGCTTTGTAACGCTATCAAATCATGGATCGAGTTTGATAGAACTCAGTATGCATATAGTTAAACACCTAAGATCAAATATGGCTGGTTAATTTCTTGAACAACTAAAATAGTGGACAAAATTAAATGACTTGAAAGATATTAGTTTGTCTCTTGCTAGTGCATTGTGAATTCTATCGTCAAACGATGATTAGTATTGTTCAGAGATGCTTATAAATAAATAATTTAATTTTTCATTTAATAGCATTTTATTTAAATTACTATAATGTTCAATATTTAGTTTTAGGTCATGGATTTTTGGCAAAAACCCGAAAGAACCACTATAACAATGTATAACCGTGTCATCGGAAGCATTGAAATTTAAAAATAATATGATGTTCAAATATAATATTTTTCCGTATTATTGTATACTTAAACTAGCAGAACTCGCGGCTTCGTCGTGGAAACAGTTTAAGAGGCATTTTAGGCTAAATAATCATCTTTTGTACGTATGAATTTTTTGTATGTTTGTTAATTGTATGATAGAGGCAATAATAGGAATTTCATAGTTGTGCTTGGTGATAATGTAAAAATATAATATGAATGTGAAATCAAACCATCAATTAATGGTTATGGAAGAAGAATTCTTCTACAGTTAGGTAGGTAAGTATGTTTTTATGGTATGTCCAGATTCTTTCCGTGTTAATTAATGAGTGTATTGCAGTCCAAAACATGCAGATTACCCTATAGAAATTGAAACTTTTTGTAAATTAAGAATATGATTGACACATTTCCAACAAAGCCATAAATAAAAATAAAAAGCATCTAAATTGTGTAATTCTCCCTTATAATATAACAAAAACATATGCATAGGACTTCTAACAAAAACAAAATAGTTCTACCCACCAATTACAGCATCGGTCACTGGCCCCTGAAGTAATAACCTTGATCGACCTTGAATAGTTCTAGAACCTTCCTATGACTAAGGATGCAATGATGCAAACAGGTTGTTGACCTTACGAATGCGGAAAAATATGATGTAAGATTTGGTAGTGTGGGCTTAATTCGACACTAGCGTTTGCGGTGTCCTTTAAAACTGCGCACTTGATTTTAGTATCTCTTTAAGTGCTTAATTGAGTACTTAGTCTAGAACGAAAAACTTAACTTTGTGGCTACAAAATCTAAGGTTTTTCCTTCTCCCGTTTTTCCTTTTCCTATCATTACATACTTAAGCCAGATTTGTATTCAGTTATAATATTTTCCATAAATTGACCCATGGTCAAAAGCAATTATGTGGTCGAGCGGTACAATGGAGAATTAAGATATGTCAATGAGGACTAACAGCTATTTGATATTTCAAAGCAGCAATACCGCACAGTGGTTGTCTAGTTGCCAATTGAAATACACTATACAAAATGCTAAGTCCATACCAGCTCATTTGATTACATAGGTACACAACGCGTGGTATTGTTACCTATACAATCGTTTGCGATTTGATTTTTTTTTAATTTAATATTAGGGAGTTCCTTTACCCACGGCTATCCCTCCGTTGGTTATTGTCTCCTTCCAAACGAGCGAGGGGCTAGGCTTTACGTCTATCATGCGGGACATGTGCTGATTTACAATCACAAATATAGTATAAAGTAGATTTTCAGTGTAGATATTATTATTTATATGTCCATCCAAATTAAAAAGCTGTTTCATAATCATCTGAAAATACATGAATGAAACTCAGTGTGTGTCTATATAGATGTGTGTATATATTGTGTTGTACATAACACAAACATCCGTGTAGGCATACTGAGATAAAATACCTATATATAGTTTTAAAAAACACTGATAATATATAAATATAGTCCATTAATTATGCAAAAGGTCACGATGTGAGGCGAAGACATTATTTTCGTTAAATAATTAAAGAATCATGTTTGTTTGTGAGTTTGTACATTGTTTAGGTTAACGAGTGTTACGTGTTTTTTAATCAGTTCATTGTTTAGGGATTTTTGACCGCTTGTCTGCATTAAATGTTTTTTCTTATGCTCTATCAAAATATACCAATTTTCAAACATACATACATAAAATCACACCTTTTACTTTTTTTGTAGAGACCAGCGGCCACTTTTTGTTTCTTAATTATGTTGATCACGTGTAAAAGGGCCCGAGCCTATATATTTTCAAGTATTAGGCAAGATAACAATCGGACTACCTAGTACTGATATTTTTAGCTTATGTCAATGTCCCACAGCTAGGCAGCAGCCTAGCAGCCTAGCAGACAAGGAAGCTCCCGAAGTCTTCCAGAACCCTTTTAAATTTTTCTAAAAAAATAGTGATTTCTGGCGTTCTGTAAGCGTTGCGTTTAAACTTGCCAGGCCTTTTCTTAATTTTCATTATGAAAGAAAGTAAGCATATATAATTTTGAATCTTCAATGCCATCTTTAATAGTCTTTAAAAAAAACCTTTAATGAGTTCTTTTGCATTTTTATATACAGTAGTTGAGGAAAATACACTAGGAAACCTCGTAGAGTGACTAGTTGGTACACAACTGAAGTTTATTAAACTATTATTAGGTCAATAAATCCCGAATTACTATCGATAACAATATGCAACAGTGAGTCATGAATAAATTGAATGTTTAACTTAAATCATGCATATTTATAACTAACTGACCCGTGCGGCAGCAATATCGCGTTTAGTTTCACCCCTTTTGTAACCTTTTGGGGGATGATTTTTGGATTTTTTTTTTTTTTTTAAAGACAACTCCCGCACTAAGAATTGCTCTTCTTTTCTAAGAATTTCTCTAAGAACCAGACCCGAAACAATTATTTGTGGATCGCACAAATAATTGCTCCGTGTGGGAATCGAACCCACGACCTCCCGATGCATTGGTATCGGCGTGGTGACCTAAACCACTGCGCCACGGAGGCAGTCAATTATAAGTAGCCTATGTGTTACCTCGGGTCTACAACTACCTATATGCTAAAGTTCATTAAAATCGGTTCAAAGGTATAGCTGCAAGCCTTACAGACAGGTAGACAGAATTTCCCATTCGTAACTGATATTAACTAACTCATTTGTAACTCGTTTTTAACTCATTTGCATAAAAAAATCCTGTGTTTTTGTTTAATTACAATATTATTATGACGTTGTAGGAAGGGCTTATTCAACATAAGGGGATTTACTGAATAAATTAGATGACGACGATGATGATGAGATTTTTTTTTAAATGAGTAACACTTACGACTTTTAATATAATTTATGACAGAGCTTTGCAACGACTTGCATTTTTTTTTTATTTGACTGTACTATGTTAAGGTCTGTAAAGTTTCGAACGTATACAAATTCCTTCACTCACACTTGACTAGTGTGGTGGACTCAAGACTTTATATATTATATCCTCAAGGAAGAAAACCGCCAATGAAGCAGTGTGACTTAGTTACCAGACTAATACACCGGACGGTTGTGTGTTGGCTACCTCTTATTGGAAATATATCGAAATCTCAATTGAGCTCTAGACAAATTATTATCCTGCCTTCCAATGCTCTCTCCTAAGTGGCGCACATTGATGGTACTAATTGAAAACTAATAAGTTTAAAAAAAAAAAATTAAGGATGAGATTACTTTCACAGGTTTCTGCCGTTGCCGTTGGGATACCTAGATAGCAACAGTACACATAACATGACTAATTATTACGCATAATTAACATAAATACATAATATATCAATGAATCATATATTTTTTGTTTACTTCCTCTTGACTCTAACGAACTATAACCTCTTTGTCACCACACCCCAAAGATAACATGTCATGATAAATTTATAATACACCATATTATGGTTTGTAGGAAAATTGCATTGAATTTACGTATAGATTATTCGAAAACCGTAGTAGCAAGTTATAGTAGCACGATTCTCTACTACTATCGACTACCGACAACCGGCTAGCTATCGAGAAAATTTGTATGAAAATCTGATCAGCGCCTCTATCGGGCGTCGTAGGAACTATTTTGACATTACCGTTTAAATGTGAAACTCTCGATCCTTGACAGTACCGACTGTAGATAATTGCGCTACAGGAGCTGGATTCTCTACTATTATCGACTACCGACAACCGGCTAGCTATCGAGAAATTTTGTATGAAAATGTGATCAGCGCCTCAAGCGGACGTTTAAGGAACTATTTTGGCAGGTCATTTTTAATGTCAAACTCTCGATACTTGACAGTACCGACTAGATAATTGCACTTATGTATTATAGTATGTAGTGACGTCACACCACCATCGGCAAACCTATACCGAACGGTATTGGTCATCAACGTGTGCGTAATACGGAATTTTCAATTAGAATTTTAACTTTCCTTTTCTCGTAGAAAGACTTTCTATTCTGCAAAATGCTTTTTGAAATACTTTAAGGTCGTGTACCTATGGTACTACTTATGGTAACTGACTCATGGAGAAATGTCTAGAATGCTAGATATAAGCCTTATTTGACTTAGATGGCGCAGGTAGTTCAAAATAGCTTAAATCCATACATTTTGTGTTCATTCACTGTTAATTTAAATCTTAAGGTCTATTCTATTAAACAAAAACGAGAATATGATAGAATTGTCATTTGTTTTGCAGTTTCAAACGAACTATAGCCAAATTATTATGAGGAAGAGAGAAAAAAAAGAAAGAATATAGTATTTATATTTAACAATAACATGTAAATAACTTATTTGATACTGCATATAATAAAATAAAGTAAGGCCAAATTGCATTTTTTGAATATTTATTTTTGAAAAATCAGCTGTGTGCATTTTCTCGTGAAAACTTTAGGGCCATTTAACTAAATTCACGAACAAATCTGATTATAAATAATTCAACCGGCCGTTCAATGTTCAATTTGTATCTGATACTTAATTTTCTCAAGATTAGAAACGATTCACACGAAATTGAAATATCTTTATCTATATGATAAACATTAATATTATTAATGACATAATGCAAAAGGTATTATCTTACTATTCAATTATTTTTATTAATGAGATTGAAATGATAAGTTCTGTAGAATATTGATAAAGACGGAAGGAACTCGTGCTTCGGTTCTTAGAATAAATAAATTTTAATTTTTCCTTAAATTTTATGCAAGATTCGTTGATATAATATTGTGATCCATAATACTTTTTATCTAATTAATTACTTCGTGTTAATTAGAGCTACATTAAGATGACTCTTATTAAGAAATCATGTTGACATTTATGAACAGATAATCTCTCAAAAATATCAAACTTTTTAAAAGTTATGTTGAGATGAAAAAATCAGTCCTGGTATTAATATTGCTTGCATCGAATACTGTCCTATTTTTAATCATTCATGTAATAAGTATCAGAAACGCGTCAAAAATAATTACCTATTGTAAGTAAAAAAAAACAAGCCATGAAGATAGTTCAGAAAAAAACGAACAACATTCGAATTAAAATTAAATAAAACAGAAACGTTATACCACGTTATACCAAAATGCATAAAATACATAACACGTTATACTCAAGTGCATAAGATATTCACAAAAGCAACACCATTAGAAAAAAACAGTTATTTCATTTTCAAATTCTAATGTTTAGTTACATCACACGCCCGTGCGAGCCGTTAACCCGTTGTACGCTGAGTCATCGATTACGCAACGAGTCACTGCCCTGGCGACCTTCGCTACTAGCGAATTGGTGTGACGTCATCGCGATAGTCTACCGATTGTTGATAGTAAAAGGTAAGTAAGGAAAATTGGTGTAATTATTATGAATGTGAAAAAGCTACGTAAAGTAAAGTACTTCATAGATAATGTACAAAATAAACTAGTATAGGTATTTTCTTGGTATCCAGTGTGGAAATACACTAATAATGTTGAGGAAATTGGCTTAAATGACGACGAAAGGGTGATTTGGACATAATAATATTGCTTTGTGAAAATCTAGGAAAATGCTCTGAGGAGGAATCAAATAAAATAAAATTGGTAACTACATAGGACCCTACAGAAAAATCAGAAGGAAGCAAATATTTTTTGGAAATTTTCTTGCCTATTTTATACCGAAACCGTTTTTTACCCGTTTTTGTCGGTACAAGCACCGCAGACAGTGACTTTACTATCATAGATTCGATTTCCACATGATGCAAAACATAAAGTGATCTGTAGAGTTACATCAGCCATCATTCTACTCTCAAATCAAGATTTGTATGTACATTTGTTAAAAAACCCTAGTTCAATATATAAGTACAATCGTGTACATTATTTAATATAACAAGCGATTATTTGAGGGCTTTGACTTCCCGGTCGAGCACCTTGTGTTTTTTCTATCCATTGTGTTGGCACCTGACTACGTGTTATTAATATAATATGTAACTGTTATTGGTTAGTACTTTACCTACGTTAGTTGACTGCGTAATTATAATAATAGACATGATAAATGTGTGATGGATGGATCTGAATGATGCAAAGGTAGTTTGTAAGGATCGTATCAAGTCTCTCTGGTCTCTCTCAACCCCTATAAAAAGAAGCTGCTGTTTGTATGTTTGTATGTATGTGTGGTAAATGTGATAGAAATATTTTTTTGTACATTCAAAGGTTCATCTTTCTACAGAAACGTTTTATATCCCTCTATTGTTTTGAGTATAGGATAGGTACAGGGATAAATAATTATTAAACGAGGCTCAAAGATTATCATCCCTATCAATCAAGCAGTTGGAGGTTCGAACTCAGGATAACACATGAGACGAAGCTATCTATAGAAATAGAGTTCTTTAAACAGTCGTGAAGGAATATAACGCCTCAAAACCAAGATTGGCCGGCATTGTGGACTAAGACTTAACTCGTTTCCCAGTACAGTAAGACAATAATGGTTTAAATTGATTTATAATTAGAAGTCATTCCCCTGCACACGTCTCTATCCTGTCTTCTCAGTATTTTAGGGTTAATACTTAGTCATACTCATGACAGACATCCTTTTGCAAACAACCACAAATAAAAAAAAGATGCCAGTTTAGAATAAAACTAATAGATTTTGACGTACTAATTGCGTTCAATGAAATCACAGTTACCGTAAAGTCTGCGGTAACGTGATTTTGCAAAATTAATGTAATATATAAATGCATTAAATAATAAGGAAATGAGAAGGAAAACCACAAATAAAAAACATTTTATGCATAAGGACAATTTTTCCATTACCTGTTAATTTTATATACATAATATCACATCTTTTATATCAGAAGTTTTAGGCAGAGGTGTATGAAATAAATACACGTTTTGTCATTAACAATGTTAGTCTCGTGTTAGAGACGGCGAGCCTGCCATTTATTGGGCACGATACCTGACTCCGGTCTACTATTCAGAAACATTTTATAATATATTCCTGAGATTAGCGCGTTCAAACAAATAAACAATCAAACAAACAAACTCTTCAGCTTTATAATATTAGTATAGATTACAAACACCAACAGCACTTCACCCGACACGGGAATCGAACCCGAATCTTTATCTGCAGTCGGATAGACTACTGACTTCACCACAGAGGCAGTACAAGGATTGTAGATAATTTTAAACAGAGAATAAAGACAGTTTTGATTTCTCCGTACACCTTTAAACTTTAGTACATGGCAACATCGGCCCTTACTGTAGAAATAGAAAGGGCTTTCTTTCCGGTATGTATTTGGATGGGTCTAGGAGTGAAAGTAGAAAGAATTTCCGGTTGGGGTTACAAAAATACTTGCACGTCGTAATTTTAACAAACTGAAGTTTGTTATAAACTATCTGTGTGCCAAATTACGTGCAGTAGTTTTGGCGTGCTTGAGTAATCCTTTTTCAAAAAAAAAATCTATCTAAAACTACCTAGTTCATAAAAGACTTTTGACAAAGTTTTAAAAACTGGCCGACTTTTTACGTGCCTTCCGGAGCACGGAGACGGTCATTTCAATTGCCAATAAGTGGCCACCCATATCCAGAATGACCGTGCCAAACGTTGCTTGACACAGAGAAACGTCTACCGATAGGTGAGGCCAACTAACGCCTGAAATAATCTAACATCCAAATCTTAGCATTTGTTTTATATTAGTAAGATATATAGATATACGTAACATAACAAGATAACTATATCAAAGCACTCGTCACAAAGAGCTGACAATCATTCGCGGCAATCCCGACAACTGATCTAACCTTAAGCGAGGTTAGTTTGAGGTTAAATGCCAACGGACTCACCAATTGGTTAGGTACGGTACTATTTAATTACTGATTTATTTTTATCTGTAGTATGATACTGGGATGATATCGACCTTGCGTGTAAAGGTGTTTAGGTAACCGTGGATAAGTAAATCTATCTAAGATAGAGGAGTGATGGTAGTTAGCAGAACGGATAGTTTGAAATCACTGACGGTAGAAACTGGTCGAAACATCAAGTAAACTAAAGCAAATAGAACTTATGATTTTATAAATTTCATATAATGCTAAATTATAATACAAAACTTTATGTTTTACTTTTAAATTCGAGCAGTTTTGCTTATGTATAGTTGGGTAAGTAAAGTAGAAATAGATTTTAATTCCTTTAAATTATAAAGGAGCTTAGCTTAGGCCCTGTTTCTTTAAATATTAAGCTCCCCATGCCAAGTTTTATTATAATTTGCACAGCGTTTAGCTGTCAAAGCTTAACTGACAGACAGACAGACAGACTTTTATATTAATATTACTAATTAACAATGACTAGCCCGACTACTTACAATTTTAGTTTTCAAGTCGGAACCACATTTTTTTGAGCCATAATTTAAATAAATAAATAAATTTACTGACTTCTATAACAACCCTGGCAGAAATGGGTGGTATGATGTTATCCAAAATATCACGTTTTTAATGATAAAAGAGCATATTGTCTTAATCACGAACGATTTCATATCAGTGATGCAACAATAAAAAACATATCACATACTAAATTAGATGTTGATTTCGCGAGTTCATTGCCCGAAGATGATCTATAACACATTTCAATTACATTTACCTATACTAACCACAACCTTTGCACCCTATTACTAAGACTGCAAGGTTGAAAATTGCTCGGATATATTGTTAGGCATAGGTAAATGTTTATGAAACGGCCGTGGGTGAATGGCCTGTCATATTATGACACATATAGTCCCACGTGATTTGACGTAATGTTTGGTAATAGGTTACTGTTTTTAACTTTGAATTTTTCAGATGAATGAACGATCGTTTAGTTAGCGGGTCAAAAGGTGAATGACCTATATGTTTAATACATTTATGATAATAGCGACTTTACGTTTCCGGGTGTGAATTGGAAATTTTATAGGAATAATAACATAGTATTTTCTTGGAGATTTATCAGTTAGTGACAGCTGATTAGGAGGCTCTGGGTTTGATTCCAAATTAAGAAAGCTAAAACTAACAAGATTTTGAATATATTATCAAAAGTTAAGTAGTAAAGTTACCCCTATGGGAAGAAGGCGTGATTTTACGTATAATCGCTCTCCTAATCTATTACTATTTTAAAATTAGGCACTGTTTAAAAAAAACAGTAGTTAATTAACAGTAACACGTCACATGATAAATTTTCGCATGAGAGCATATTATTATCAAAGTTAGTTGTCATGCAGATATGTTCAGCAATTTTCAACGTCATTCGACGTCATAGATATTTACAGTACGTAATCAGTACTGTAAGATAATTTCAAGAGAAAACAAATTCTTTTTGATGCAGTGGTTAAGAAAAATTTAAAATATTTAAAATAGCAATTCAACTAATAGGCTCATAATAATAAATTTAACCCATTAATGTCCCACTGCTAGGCAAGGGTCTCTTCCCATAATGAGGGAGGGGTTAGGCTTTGAGTCTACCACGCTGGCCAACTGCGGGTTGGGGACTTTGCATACCTTCTAACTAACTTCTAACTTAACTGTTCTAAAGAACTCTCAGGCATGTAAGGTTGCAAGATGTTTTAATAGGTTCTATTTATATTAAATTAAGTTCTATCTATAGTCACCTTGTCTTTGTTTCAGTTGAAAAAATTAAAACCATTCGTATTATGAGTCCCATGTAATAGGGGGCGAGCCCATTGCCCTATAGCGGACACAAATAACTACTGCTCATAAAACGTAAGCGAAAAATTATTTCCAAATTTTCACGCGCACAGTCCATGATTTGAAAGAGCATTGGCTTAAGGGTGGTTGACTCGAAGGTCATTAACTCATAGGCGACCTTACTCCCGGCGATGACGTCACAGTTCACGTTCACGATCATGACGGATCACGTCAAGATACCGTGTATTCGTGACGTGTGACGTCATCACGTTTGTCTTTTGAATTAGATAACGTGACGAATGTTTTCCGATGTCTTGTTTGTTGCTACGTGTATTTGTTGATTTGTTTTTTGTGTAGTTTTATTAAATAGTGAGTGATGAATTGTTTTTTTTTTTAAGTTTTCTTTTTATAATATACAGTAGGTTAGTGTCTTGCATAAAATCTGCAAAAAGGAATCGAGGAACAAAAGTCATAAGTAAATTTTATCATTATTTAATGAAAAGGTTTGAATTATGTTTTAAAACATATAAATTTATAAATATTACTAAATTCATTACCTACTGTGTGTGTCAAAAATTAAATGTAATAGAATTCAGAAAATTACATCACACCTCTGCCATTTTGAGTATTACACTAATTTCAATATATTTTATTTTACAACCGTCCTTCATACTATTTCCTAAATGCATCGATTTCATTGTTTATGGTTATTTCTTATTTAAATATTCACGCTTCTTGCGAAATGGGGTCAGTTGAGAATTTACGACTGCACCTCGGGTTATAGCCTCGTACAAAAATAGAAAATTGTTAAAACGTTTTGTACCTATGAATTTCGGGCATTCACTTCAGAAACAATATTTTATTTTGTTGTGTTTACTCAAAAGCAATAAATAATAAGTATTGAAAACAAAGGTAAACAAAGGATATTTATTATTATCTTCGGAAACTAGATATTTTAATATCCGATACTATTACATACTTTGATTCTAATATTGTATTCTATTTTGTCTTTATAAGCTGTTCGTTTCCCAAAGAATAAATAAATTTACCGTTTGATAAACAGAGTAAGTACATACCTAAAAGCCTATTTATTATATTAATAAGTAACTAAGAGTACATAAAATCTGTTCAACATTAACAAAAGCGACAATCATGCCTACCCATAATTACCTATATTACAACAAAAGACTAATCTCAAAGGAAAGTGATAATTTCGGTTAGTTACACAAAAATGCTATCAAACGAGTATTTTGGCCCCAAAAACTGTCATCTAGAACTACGTTTATCATGAAAATATGCGATAAAAAACATTACAGAAATTGTGTAAACAACCACATTTGGCCGATTTAATCAACACAATTTATCTGTGAATTAAAAAGTTACAACCATCCTATTTGTCCTCATTAGAGTGCGGGCGGCACACACACGCACATTTTCAGCCTATAGATACACCAGTGTGGGTGTGTGCGTGCGTATACGTACACACAATAGGAGTAGCCGTGACGTCGCGACGCCTGTCCATGTGTGCGTGCCTATCGGAGGTCGTCGACCGGCGAATTTTCGGCGGTACAATTTATTGCACAATTCTATGAGCTGTACTGTAATGCCCAGTGTTATTGGATCTCTAAAAAAACCTTTTCCCAAGACCTAATAAGGAGTTTACGGATCATCGGTAACTGGTCTCTCAGTATTTGTTTATGATTGTTAAATATTTTCACACGCAAAACGTTTTCGCTAACGACCGTAGGTGGCGCTCGAGTGGCCAGTCGTGAAAATCTTGTTATATTAATTCGACCTCGAAATATGACTTGTTCCAATGAACTTTATCATTGAATTTATCTTTCGGATTATCAGAATCATGTGTTTTTGTCTGATTCATGTATCCGCCTGATAAATTGAAGTATTAAGTAATCAGTCTGGCCTGAATTTGGTGCAAAAATTTTGATAAACACGCCTACAGAACAAAGAACAATCAAAGTTCAGAAAAATATTTTTACTCAATATTATCAACAATTATATCACTGTCTCAAAATATTTAGGCCATTATTATGCTACGTCCGGGCTTAGATAATTCAATATGAAAAGAATTTACCAGAAGACAACTAGGTACATAGCACAATTTACACTCTTTCAAGAAAACTTGTAACAACATAGCAAAAATTTCCCCACGTTATTTTCTTTCATCTTTAAACAAGTGCAAAAAATTCTTATAATCACGTTTAGGAATATCGTTGCAAGTGTCGTTCCTTACTCTCTGCCTACCCCTAAAGGAACATAGCTTTATTTTACGTCAACAGACTCTTCATATCTCCCAACTCTCCTCGACTGTATGTCCAGACAAAGGACGTCACTATTCCTAAAAAGTCAAGATGATTTACATAGAAACACCCACTTAAATCCCCTTGTTTTGTACACACACATACACATTAATAAACGAGGTTTATTAGGTAAATAACCTAACGATTTTACGTTACCCGTACGCAAACTGTAGTTAAAAGTGACACGCGATGCTCGATGGTGAGTTGAATGCCATTAGAATTATAAATACATAGATACTAGCGGACCCGACAGACGTTGTCCTGTCTACACGTCAAAAAAACATTGTCTACCGGACAAAATTATGAATCTAAACCATTTTCAGATCCCCTTGAACACACACAAAAAAATTCATCAAAATCGGTCCAGTCGTTTAAAAGAAGTTACACACTTACAGAAGAATTATATATATAAAGATATAGATATACAAACACATGCCTTTTACCTATAGGGGTAGACAGAGACTAATGAATGCAATTGCTACGATTCCTACAATATTCTTCTCCTCCCACATACATAGATAAATACACGCTTTTTTCCCATTAGGATAGGCAGAGACTAACGAAGGCAAATGCTACGAACTCTACAAAATTCTTCTGCTTATACATACCTACAAAGATTTATGCCTTTTCGTATAGGGTTAGGCAAAGATCAGCTAAAGCCACTTGATACAATCCCTAAAAAAATCTTCTGCCTAGACATTATATAGACTCACGCGTTTTCCTATAGTCCGAGTAACTAATATCTATGTTTCCCTTTTTTATATAACTTTGAGTTTCTGAAAATGTAAAATTGTAGATGACTTCGATAATAAAGTCTGGGTATAGTGTAGTGGATTTCGTGGGCATCATGGTGCTATCTTGTACGGGCACATAGATTCAATTCTCTTACAAAATAATCATCGTAGTCACAAATATTATCACTAATGCAAGACTTATCTGTAATGCAACATACGTCAAAATGATAATTGTTTTTGGATCTTGATAAGTAATATCTCTTCCGGACATCGAACTCATGGTACGTCTGTAGGTCGGTGACGTGCATCTCTTCCACCATACCACGCACCCGATCTAACTAAAGGTTAAACTAAAGTTCAAATATAGCAAGCAAATGTTTGTCGCCAACTTACTCAGTATAATTGACCAACATTACAATCAAATATTTGAACCAACATTTGAACCAATGTCATTAAACACTAATAGCTTAAAAAAAATACTATTTGTATAATGTTACACAAACAATACTAAATATTTCATCAAGGTTGAATTGAGTAAAGTCTATTTCTGTCTAGTTTTTTTGTTTTGTTTTCTAGGAATAGTGTCGGATCTAGTTTTATTTAGCATTGTATTATTACTACGAAAACTATCAGGCAATGAGTAATATAACTTCATGAAGTAATTCTTTAATGAAGTTTAGGACACTAAAATGTTCTTTCGGAAAACCTATAGTAATCCGGAGTTTTGTAAAGTACTGTAGATGGAAATACCAAGTTCTTCAGGCTATAAGGTCGTCTTTCAGGCTATAATTTTCTGCAAGATTTATTCCCCGTTTGTAGAATGTAGGTCTCCTCTCTCAAAAGATTTAGATTTGAGGATCATTTCAACTACTTGAAACTAAAACTTGCTAAATATCAGCTAAAGTGTGTGGGTAATAGGTTCGATTTCCACTCGAAATAAATACCTGTGTGATCTGCGTTTATCTATCAGTGACTTATGTTTGTGAACCCCCTTGACCTCAAATTACTTGCTACTGCAATAATTATTTAAAATTTCAAGTAAAATTTGTTGTATTACATTTTACCTACTTCAAAGATTATACGTATAAAGTCCCTATTACATAACCTTTTTTATTCGAACTCAAAGAATAAATCTTTCCTTGTTTTTGTAAAGGTAAAGTCATTGATCGTAGAATGAGTTGCAATTTTAATTTGTAGCCAAAGTGATTGCACGCGCGATTACTAATTGCGATTATACGAGTTCAATTGCCGGGTCGAGGAGCGTGCTGCGGGTTTCTTAGTAGTACTCCGGAGTTAGGAACTGTGAACTTTATATACCGTTAATACAAGCCTTTACTGATGCAAAATTTGTACTAGGAAAAATTTTGTTTTTTTTCTTCCTTCTCCCATTGTTTGCTTTTCAACTGCCTTCGTTTTTTTTATCACTCAAATGAGCTTTTAGGACAGGCTATGTTTAGTGTGGGGCCACTGATTAACTGTACACATGCATGAAATAATTTATGGCAATAAACTGATTTTTATTTATTTTAGTTTATTTGTACTATCTCGCTTGATATACATATATATTGAAATACTCTAATATTTGGCTACGTCTGTTATTTATTGGGTTCCAAATTATATTATGCTCTTGAGTAACCTATACAACTCGACTCTAGGACAAATCTATTGTCATCATGTATGCACATTAGCGGACTCTAGATGCAAAAAATACCAACCATTATGTCAGACCCAATTAATAAACAAACTTGAACGTCTTTACCTGCACCTTCATACACTTCTTTTTTAACTATCGAAACTATTAAAGACCTACTTAACATTATCTCACCCAAAAATTTCTTAACATTTCCATTATACAAGTGACAATTAATTCTTAATTGTATATTTAAGTGTGACGCCATCATAATTTGTCAACATTTCGACGTGAAACATCATGATTTAATTGTTCAACAGCGACATCTGTTAAGCCGTTGAACGGCTTGCAAGAAGTCGCGGGATTTTGTAACACGTTGCTTGATGTTTGCGAAACAATGTTAGCAAATAAAGCCTTGATTTAACTTGAGTAAGAAGCTGGTAACTGTTTGACAATGTTATGAAACTTTATAGTTGCTTTGGAAATTTATTTTTAGGGAAATTGAGAAGGTTATTTTTTTTGTTTGTTCACTATTGAATAATGTGCATCAGCGTTGATTAGGAGTTGAGTGGTCGCCATGGCCGAAATCGGTCGGATAGATCATCATTGAATAATTAAATAGGGGAAGGTCCCTTCTCGCATATTAGTAGCGTAACTAGAGTATATTGTAAAAAAATTAAACACCTGTAAAATCTTTTAGGATTTTCATATTTTAGGATTTGGTACTATGACAATATGATGAGCTCTATGGAATCGTCAGAAATAAAGTCCTTTCAACTGTCAATAATAGCTGACAGTGGGCCTCTCGGCTTCTACATTTGATAAAGAATATTTATTTGGCATATTTATTTGTGTACAATATTTATTTGGCAGCCGAATAACATTTCAAGGAAAAATAGACATGATGTAATGTTATGATCATCATAATCTATACTAATATTATAAAGCTGAAGAGTTTGTTTGTTTGTTTGATTGTTTGTTTGTTTGAACGCGCTAATCTCGGGAACTACTGGTCCGATTTGAAAAAATATTTCAGTGTTAGATAGCCCGTTTATCGAGGAAGGCTATAGGCTATATATCATCACGCTACGACCAATAGGAGCAAAGTAGCAGTGAAAAATATTACAAAAACGGGGTAAATTATGATTATCTTAAGTGACGCAAGCGAAGTTGCGCGGGTCAGCTAGTTTTAAAATAAAGTCGTGATACTATTTTTGTTTAAGAATAGGTAATAAGGTATATTTGATTTAATTATGTCCTACTTCTACTTATTTAAATCAAATAAAACAAAACACATTCATTTCATTTTTAAAATTTACATAAATATTACATTAAAATAAGTAGCACAATAATATTTGACAAAATTACAATTTTTAGCACAACAGAACCATATGTTGGTATTTATTAAAATAAATTTAATTCGCAAAAACAAAACTCGATAACCGCAAGTCGATGTCAAAACGCATTCGAATTCGTAATCATTTTGACTCCAGTACATTCTAGAAAACATTTCAAGAGCATTCTTATTAGTGTGGGTAGCAAAAATCATTGCCCTCTGCTTAACCAGACAGCAAGACCCATCGGGCCCCTTAACCACGCTTTAAAAAATACTACAGTGAAAGAGGTGCCGGGGGTCTTTGTGACTGGTTGATAGGGAATTTTCCTTAAAGAAAAACGCCCGAAAATATACAAGTGTCATTGAACTTGGGGCAAGGTCGCGAGGCAAGGTCGGCGGCCCCGCTGCGGTCGACGCCCGCACGCTCAAAACATTAGACGATCACTAAAAAATGATGGCCGAATTGTAACGTTCTCGTCATCGATTTGTTTATTACAGTTTTGTTAACTGTTGTTGACATTTATATTGTTAATTAACAGTTGATTAATTGGTACATTTAGATATGTTAACGTTTATTTTTTTAGATACCTGAAGGTGTAGGTAGGGATACACGAAACACATTCACGTCTTGCCATTAATAACGTTAGCCCTATGTAATAGGGGGCTAACTTATTTACTGGCACATTACCAAAGGACTCCAATTAGAAAATATTCGAACATAAATTAGAAAATACCATTAGTACTATGCCCGACCGGGAAGTCAAACCCGAGTGAGGTCTCGGGTTTGATTAGGTTTGATTTTGCTTAGCAGTCGGTAGATACACTTTTTCCATCAACATTTTTTTATATCACTCAATGATGATGTATTTGAACTTGCTACGTAGTATTTTTTTATCAAAACATCGGTTATTGGTTTTTTGTTGTCATTGAGTGAGGAGTGACCTGGTGAGAGACGGTTGGTGAACCAAGAGTGGAGCGGTGACCGGTCGTGACGTCAGCAGATGTTATTGTCTCCTAGACAGGTTGGTTGCCCACGCCCACTCGTGTGGGGAAATGTTCATGTTTCTTTTGACGATGTACAACTTTTTTCGTACTGTCGATGTTTTCCGGGAAGGACATAGAAATGTGTTTTTAACTTTATTTGTTATAATAAAGTTTTTTATTTTTGTTCCTAGTATTAGGGGCAAGCATTTAGGATATATTCTTTTATACAGGGTGTCCCATAACTCAACGATAATCCGAGACAGGATGAAAGGCCAAGTCATACCGGTTCTAGGAAAAATAAAAATAAAAATCCATATCACTTAGTTCAACAATAATAGACACTTTTCAAAAAAGTTAAAATTCCACACCCTTGGTCGCATTTTCAAGTCCTGTGATCACCAATGTCACAATTTCGCTGTGTTTTTTTGAATTTCGTGATCTTCATTAAATATGCTATTAATCGTAAAACAAATTATTAACTTTGATGCTTCATATTGAAAAAAAAATGTACTACACTACCCTTGGCAAGTTATTTCAAAAGTTGGCGCATTTCATCAAGATTTCAAAACGGTGCAACACTTGTCACTTTTCTTGCCATTAAAAATGTTATTTTTATTTGAACGACGAGTATCCTCGAAAATGGATCGAACGCAGTCGTACAATTGTATGGCCTCCTCGGTCCGCCGATCTTAATCCAGTAGATATTTTTTACTGGGAATGTATAAAATAAAAAGTCTATTCAAAATCAATACAAAATCTATCAGAACTTTGCCAGAAAATTGACACAGCGTCAGAAGAAATAAATGCAAGGAATTTTGCTTGACTCGTGCAAAGATCTTTTGTACGCCGTTGCAGAGCCTGTATTCGTGCCAGAGGAAAGTAATTATTTTTAGTAAAGATCTAATTGAGTCTCAGTCCATAACCAATATTTAATGTAATATACATAATAGGTAATGGTAATAAAAAAAAAGAATGAACGAACCATCGTTCTTATTTAATTATTCTCCTTAAACTAAAGTAATTCCGAATTGTTTTCCTCTAACATGAATTCAGGCTCTGCAACGCCTTACAAAAGACCTTTGCACCAGTCAAGCAAAATTCCTTGCATTTATTACCTCTGACGCTGTGTCAATTTTCTGGCGAAGTTTTGATAGATTTTGTATTGATTTCGAATAGTCTTTTTCTTTTATGCATTCCCAGTAAAAAATATCTACTGGATTTAGATCGCGGGAACGAGGACGCCACACAATTGTACCACTGCGTTCGATCCATTTTCGAGGATACTCGTCGTTCAAATAAAAATAACATTTTTAATGGCAAGAAAAGTGACAAGTGTTGCACCGTTTTGAAATCTTGATGAAATGCGCCAACTTTTGAAATAACTTGCCAAGGGTAGTGTCGTACATTTTTTTTTCAATATGAAGCGTCAAAGTTAACTAACGATATTTTTGTGAACCATGACTCACTAAAACTTAACTTTTTTTATTAAATTAACAATGTTTTGTGCATTAATTTGTTTTACGATTAATAGCATATTTAATGAAGATCACGAAATTCAAAAAAACACAGCGAAATTGTGACATTTGTGATCACAGGACTTGAAAATGCGACCAAGGGTGTGGAATTTCAACTTTTTTGAAAAGTGTCTATTATTGCTGAACTAAGTGATATGGATTTTTTTTTTTATTTTTCCTAGAACCGGTATGACTTGGCCTTTCATCCTGTCACGGATTATCGTTGAGTTTTGGGACACCCTGTATAAAGACCTAAAAAACCTTTTTTTAAATGTATCCTTACTTAACATTTCCTAACCATCTTTTCCATCATCAGATTAGTAATTAAATAGTTTAAGAATCTATCTGTTGTATTTTTTTAAATAAAATTAACAGATAATTAAAACTTAAGCACACTTATAACGATATATTAAAACCTAAAATCTAATATTTAAAGAACATATATCTTCTAAATCTCATTCATACTTACCCATATTTGTTTTACAAATGACTGACTGACATCCCCCTATTAATCTTGTCCGAATAAAACGCTAAACAAATAATGAACTACAAAATAATATGACAGGTTATCATTAAGATATAATAAGAATTTAATGACCTGTCGTTTTACGCATAGTCATAAGGTTAGTCAGTTACTAATTATACTTACTACGCCTGAGGCTTATGTTATTAATGTCTATATCTCTGAAACGACTAAACCAATTTTGATACAACTTCAACAGTTTATAGTTAAGATTATAAGCTTTTCTATGTAGAAGTTTCATCAAAATTAATTGTGCAGTTTTTGAGTAATGGCCTACTGAAATATACATAGTAGATAATGTATTTATGCTGACATTTAGCTTGCCTGCGTAGGTTGAAGAAGGGTAATAGTAGGCAGATAATGATGATTATGATTAATAACAGATTATTAAGTTATAATTATCATCTATTAAAGTATAATAAATATAATAAAGGATGCGAAAAATACTATTTAATCGATAACTGACATGAGTATAAACAAACACATTTGTTTTGATTGTATCTTGACATTTGACACAGTTGTTATTTGTTAAGCAAAACCTACTCAAAAGATATACCAGATTAGGTAGAATCACATTGTTTTATCGCGATAATCTCAGAAACAACTAGTCCGATTTTAAAACTTTCAATTATATTTAGCTTCTTTAGCTCTATATACTTGAGTCTTTGGTCTTTCTCACTTTATATACTAGTACATTAGCATAGAGCCGGTGAAATTGTAGGTAAATAGCAAAAAATACTTAGTTATTTTTACTTTATAATTCGATATCGCACTCGTAGTTTGTAAATACGCACCGGTATTTTTATTTTGAGTTTTTATTTTTAGAAAATTACGTTTAGACGGGACAGCTGACAGATTACAAATTTGCAAATGTTTTCACGTATTTTGGAAATACGCCAAATTTTTGGTCTCATTTTACGACGACTTTTAACATGTAACAATGTATAATAATTGTTAAAATCACATTATTATAATAATAAAATTAAATCCTTCAAATTTATACATGTTATTCATACTAATACCAAAAATTTGAAAGGCTGTCTGTCACACTTTAAATCAAAACTGCTGAAGCGACTTTGATGAAATTTTTCATGAAAAAAAGTTGGAGTCCTTGACCACATATAGACAAATATAGATCATATATTATATGAACATTATTAAAAAAATAACCTTTCAGCATCTGAAATAGGGAATAAAATCTTGCACACGAGCAAAATCAAACTGATCTACTTTATTAAAAAACAGAATAAATCGATTTTACAAAAGTTTTAATGCAAAAACGTGGTAGCCATACTTAATATTAAAATCTAAAGAGTTTCAAATCAAAGTTTTCAACATAAAAAGAGTAAAGAAAATTATAGATTGTTCATTTACATAATTTTGTATCTTTTTAAGTACTTTCAGTAAAGAAATGTACTTTGAAGAAAACATCTTACAGGATAATACATAAACATTTTACTTCAAAAGAAATTGTGATAATAAATAAAGAAGGTAATAATAAAGTTATTTTTTTTTTAATTATATTAGTATCATGCTTGTTATACCTTAAAATGTAAGCAAGGATAAGCGGAATACACCACGTTTAGTCATTAACAATGTTAGTCCCATGTAATAGGGGGCGAGCCTAATGCCATTTACCTAGGTACTTAACTAGGTACATTACTAAATTCCGGACTACTAATTTACTATTGAATAACATTCTATTATGAATAGAAAATACCAATACTACTTTTCTTGGTCCCGGAATCGAACCCGGGATCTCATGATTAGCAGTTGGATACACTACTGATAGACGAATAGTACTTTGTCTGACCCGGGAATCGAGTCGGAGATCTTGTGATTGCATACATCACCGACTATGCCACAAAGGCAGTTTTTAATTTGTTTCTCATTCTACATTCATAAAAGGTAATATTCCATATAAATTGAACCCATATACATAAAGAAATACACATAATAATAAAATAAACTTTCCAAATTAGTATCGTAATCCTAAATAAGAATTTCCTCGCAGTTTTTCTAGGCGCGGCAGAGGTCGTTGCGCCCGGAAAACTCCAAGGTCTTTTCACCCGAGAATGTTCCGTGTTTATAGACCCTAGGGTCAATGACCTACGGGGGTGCGTTCACGTTACCAATGTATTTATTTTGTAGGTTAATTATTGGTATGATATCGTGGTACTTTGTTATTTTAGAATGTTGTGAGTTCAATTACCTAATGAATCGTTGAATGGAATTGAAATGAGATTCTTAATTACGATAATTTGTAATTAGAGTTTTTTAACTGGTTTTAATGCTTCAAATGTATCGTATGCTATCTGTGCGGAAGATTCCGGGTTCAAGTCCGAGGACGATCCTATTTAAATTCTAATAATAGTATATTTTATTATTTATATAGCTAGAATATACTACTCAACCGATCGATTGCAAATTTGAAATTAATGATTTTAACTGATTTTCCAACATAATTGGAATAATACAGCGAGAAAATACTTACATTACTTTTAATCAAAGGATATTAATCCGACTCTTACTAATAATTTTTCGAGGTATCGGATAGAGTATATCATTTTGTTAATGTACCTACTTTCTCGAGCCCTTCCGGAAACATTATGATAATTATAATACGTAATATTAAGTACAGGTAACTTGCAGTAAAATTAGTTTCACTTGCTCGATGAATAGATTTGTAAGCTTGGTAGCATTTTAAGTTTGAATACCTCAGTGCCTGCTATGCCCGTAGGTGTAGGCAAAGATAGGCCTTATTAAAATGTAATCTTTCTTACTTTTGCTAAACAGATTTCTAGTTCTTTGTTACAAGGAGACAGCAGACTTGGTACCATTCAATCCTTTACAAATTTCAGCTACTAGTCTTTTTTTTTTAATTCATGCGTTTTTTGTGTGAGAAGTATAACATATATATTATATTATCCAAAATTATACAAGGATTAATACAAATAATTAATTTTTCCTTGATTTGCTTGACGTTTTGGCGCAAGTCAGTCTAGCCGTGGTTGCAAGCGAACCATTCTCGTCATCAATTTCCTTTTCAGAACTTATTTATATCTAATAAAGATTTGACTACATTACTAAATAAGGTATGCCCACGAAACTCACTAGAACATTCAAACCGAATCATAAAATGTACAAACAAGCCTTAACAAAACATTCGCGATCTAAATCGAGTACTATCAGTCAATAAAATACTCGATCGCGTCATGTCTAAAACGGGAATCGAACGGGCAACGATCGCAAAACTCTTATAAACAGTATGGTTGTTTCAAAATGGGTCATTTGGTTGCTATGAAATTAAAAGTGTAGTGGCCATTAATCTGTTTTATTTTTGAGTTGTTTGTTATGATGGGCAGTGTGTAGCAATCAATTGGGGGATTAGTTTAATAAAGAGGTCAAGTAGGAATTGAAATGAAGATGAAAAGCGGGAGAAACGAAAGCACGAAGAAAGTATAGAATAATAGCGTGGGGAAGGTAAAAAGGTTAGGTGAATATAATTTCTGTCTCACTGGTCGGTAAGGTTCTGAAATAAGGGCCTCTCCCTTATTTCGGAAAGAGACCCTTACTTAGGCCTAGAGCCCTCCTCGTTTGCCAATGGCTACACAAGAGTTTAGGAGTTTGATTTTTCTCATGAGCTGCTTCATAGATCTCTCAGGCAGGTATTGTCATGTTCATTTTCATTCTTAACTGATAGCTTAAGTGATAATTAATTTGAATACACTTACAGCTTCAAAAGTCATTGTAAAATCAGATAGAAAGACTTGTATAGTTAAAAAATATCGTTCTATTATCCCTTTGTGTAATCTCGCAATGCCGAAAGATTGTATCTGAACTCTCTCAACACTAAATCTAGGACAAAAGGCAGGTTGTCGACCTCCAAATCCCTATATCCTTACAATACAATATCTTTCGGACATTTAATAACTTATACACGTGTAACCTAAGCTTTGACCTATCAACCTATTTTATTACTTACTAGCTGATGAGCGCAACTTCGCTTACGTCACATAAGAGAGAATAGGTTAATTTTCACCGTTTTTGTATCATTTTTTATTAGTTCTCTGCTCCTATTGGTCGTAGCGTGATGATATATAGCCTATAGTTTTTCTCAATAAATAGGCTATCCAACAGTAAATAATTCTTCAATTCACACCAGTAGTTCCTGAGATTAGCGCGTTCAAACAAACAAGCAAACAAACAAAGTCTTCAACTTTATAATATTAGTATAGATTTGTTTATTGAGAAAACCTTAAGAAACGTGGGAATCTCTGCAGGTGGTGCCGTTGTCACCTGATTTAGCATATTGTATGAAATAGTATTCCAAATTTTTGTGAAAGGTTAAATAGAATTTTCTAGACATAAGCAATGTGTGGTTACTGAAAATGTGATAAAAGATCATATTTTCAATATATTACTGTAAAAACTAAGAATGGCGGATGTTTCTTACAAGCTCTTCTCATCTTCTCGTTGACTTTAGCTTTCGAATTGAAGAGAAATTGAAATAATTTATTTTGGTTTAGATTTTTAATAATTTAAAAAATATATATTATTTTTTAAACATTTTAGACATCAGAACGATGAAATTATATGTATAACGCCATTCACATATTTTTTCAAAGGAAACCTAAGTTGTAGTATCAAAATATTTTATATCTAGCAGGAATGATATAAAATATAGTTTTTGTTCAAAAAATTGTATCTAACAAAAAAAACTAATAACTACTAATTAGTTTTTAAACTTTTCAACTACTAATTGGTAAAATAGAAACTTCAATTGCGTAAAAATAATAACATTACGAATTGCTATGAACAATTATAATTAAAAATACACAAAGTTCATTGGCCAATGCGGTAACGAGCTGAAATTTCAGTTTTCAGGCCGACCGCCTCGGCTTACGTTTTCAGCCGGACATTGACCTTAAAAAATGTGTTACGCACGGGAATTGAACCCGGAACGGGGCGGTTGTAACTGGAGCTATTAACACTAAATAAGTCTAATACCACGTGTACATAGAAGCCTGTATGTAGGTCTGTGTGTATAACTTTATGTATATGATTAACATAATACGTTTGTTTGTATGTTTGTACATGATGTCATTTACTATTGTGTACTTTTCAGTTGGTATGTAGGTGTTGTTGAATTTGAATTGAGCACGGGTGGAAAATTATTCATGGTTTTTTTAACAATATCAGAGTTTCTGATAAAATATTTTTGCACTACCAAGTTCTAGTAACTAGTAGTCTAGTAGTTCTAGTAACTCCTGTCTTAATCTGGGCTGGTGACCTTTAACCAAAGTAAAACATTGATAGATTAGTATTATTAATAAAAAATTGTTTGATTAAATTGTTTACCCTAAGCCTGCTCGTTCAATTTTTGTAATAAAAGTTTAGTAACAATTTTTTTTTATATGCAAGTCGATTTTTCTGTAAAATTCCACCTAAATAGTTTTAGTGGTTTAGGTGCAAAGGCGTAAGAAATATACAGACAGAATTACTTTCCTTTTTCCATTTTATTATGAACTGTGGTAATCGGCGTGATTTCCCGAAATATCTAGGTTTTAACAATAACAATTGTTAACAAGTGAGGCCTTATTTGAGGTTAGCTGTAGCAGCTGTGGCTACAGATGACGTCAGGGGTCAAATGCCTAATTCTGGTCGCGTGACAATAAATACAACCTAGTTATAATGTTAGTGCGTATTGTGTATATATTATATACTTATTAAAGAGATTGCAGACTGAAATTAGTGTCTTTGTAAAATCAAATCGTGATGTTAATCGATATGTTTCAGGTTCAATTCCCAGGCAATGTGCTTATGTTTTATTTTTCACAAAAGTTTACAAATTTGGTACAACTATTTATGAAACTGTACTGTTATGAAAAATAGCTAAGAGTCTGCTGAAGCGTTCGCTATATTCCCATAGACTCATCGTCAAAATCATGGATAATTTTCGGTGCACTGTGCGATATTGGCGAATAACTGTCATGAATTAATTCATCAGTTAATTTCTATTCAGATTTTATCATAAAAGTAACTGAAAGATTTTAACTAGTCCTTCTTAGGTCAGTAGCAACTTACCGGCCTCTACTAAAAACATTTTTTACGAAGTGTGTAGTATGAAATCATCTTAACATATATCAGATAATAAGTAGTACCGTTACCTACTTATATGTAACACATTATATATTACAGTTACATCTGGGTGACTGTTTGTGTAAGTGTTACCAATGTAATTCAATTGTGATGTTACCGTTTTGATTTTGAAAGTGGAATTTTTCCATAGATTGTTTGATAGATTTCTTACTGTATGATTTTATATGGGTCTTATATGCTCGATGTTCTCATTGATACTGCTTGAACCATATAAAGTAAACTTCATAACACATTAATTTATTATTTCATATTCAAATTTACAATTAAATAATATTCCAAGTTCATAGTTATTTTAAAATAGTGATATTTTATTCCTTTTTAATAATTAAACCAAACTTTGGATTGCTTGAGGTTTCAGGGTAGGCTGAACCGGCTATTGTTGCAAGATGAATACACATATAAGATCAACTTTAAGATTCAACGACCCATATCTATTAGTAACCCTATAATTATTTCCGATATTCTTCTAATTTTCAATAATACATATAGAAATTCGCGACAGCTCCCTGCTATTCTCCAACAAGCAATCAAAAATATACACGTGTCACTTCGCAAAAAATTCTTCAACAGTAAAAATGACTTCACAACCATAAATACCCATGATATCACCAGGGTTCAACCTACAAAAGTTACAACGACCCGGGTTCTCTGATTATGATCCAAATTGATCATTTTGATCCAAAACTTTTGAGCCGATCATAGAAATGGCTCGACCCAGTTTTTTAAACACCGTGATTAGACATATTGTTGATATCATTTTCGATTTTTAGGATATTGTACTTGTTTTTGCGTGGGATTAAGGTTACACGCGAAAGTTAAGGTAATTGTTTCGGTTAGTATTGCTACTAAGTATATCGAAATTTTCTAAAATAATAGAGATTGTTTTATTTGTTATTCTATGTTTTGGAAATCCTGTATTTTTTTATAATTCTGGATAACTGATTTTGACGGGGCAGTAATAGAAATCTGGAGATAAGAGATATCTATAAATAACAACACGAATTCTGAGGTTTTATGACGAGTATTATTTAATTAACAGGCGTAGCTTAATAAAACGTGTCAACTCACGACATGAGTTTAACAATTATTAATGAAACTTAATTACACCTAACTATCTACTCTCGAAATACGGATAGCCCTCAAAAATTACTTAAAATCATATTATTTAACATCAAATTTAAAAAATACTCAAAAAAATATTTTACGCCTATTACACACAACGATGTTCTCACGAAGTAACTAAAATATATCAAATTCTTCAAACACCCCTCAAAACATAATCCGTACTTATATTAGTATCGTGTTTAGGTGCGCGCGCGCATGCGGTCGGTGGCCTGGGAAAGCGGCCGGAAGCGTGGAAAGCGCGGAACTGACTGCACCGTTACATAACATGACAGGGAAGTGTTTAATTACTTATTTGTTTTTATAATCAATCATATCAGTCATTAGCGATTGGATTGACTGTGGCACTGATACATTGTGAAGACATGGAATATGTTAAGGAAAGAATACTGACTTGAGAAAATGTATGAATAGCCAGCAAATTGCTCACAAGAATTTAGGTTGCATATTAAATATTGACTAGGTATTTTGATTTAATCCTTTTAATGAAGGAAACTTCTTTATGCGCTCAGGGGATGCCTCTTTCGTTTCGCAAGGGCATCGTGATCGGTTATGAGAGAAATCTAAATAAATATATATATAGAACAATCTTGTCTTTGGCGAACTCTCATTTTCTTTATTCATCTTATATTTAGGCATATAAAATAAAACACAATTCACGGCTTTTAAATGTTTGCTTGAAAATTTCCAAAGTTGTATAGACACATTATGACGTTGTCATTTCCTTTAATAATATCCTAAAAGAAAAAGTAAACACGTATTAGCTCACTCATTCGTTTAATCTTTTACACGAACTCTATTTTGAGCTAGAAATATTTTTTCTTAAGTAAAAGTATGCCGTTCGGCCAGTGACTTGTGGCATAAATAGATGTTTGCCTAATTAGCAATAGTCGACTAAAACGATACAGGTTTTAAAACGGTAATATTAGGTATTAGGTGTTATGTAGATAGACTGTTTTGTATAGATTTTGACGGCATTTGTGATCGACATTACGACGCTTTTTTGTATCCGCTAATTATGTAAATTATAAAAACTTTCCGTGATAACTAAAACTGTGTACTTATTATTTTCAAATAGTTCTATAGCTCTGCTCGTGGGGGACATACATAAATATATACGACGACGTATAATTTCGACGGCTTCCATGGCGCAGTGGTTGAGGTGGTTACCACGCCACTACCAGTGCATCGAGAGGAATACAAAAATTATCTATATAAGATTTTATCAAAATTGGTTCAACAGTATAGCCCTGAACCCATAACAAATTTTCGTACATCGACTTGCGATTACTGTTACTTGGTACTGTTTATAATATTTACGACACTATTTTTCTAGCCGATTGTATCTTGCACTATCTGAACAACGCCTTAGAATTTTATAATTTGTTTTAAAACGGTTGAGTAATTGAAAATCATAAGCCGATTAGTTTAAAATTATGTCAACCGTGTACTAGTAATTCATTTTCTTTCTCATATTTCTAGGTTTTTGGCACATTGTAGGGATTCAGTGTTAATCCTGCGAGCTGTGTGAATGAGATTTTTTAGTTTTCATTCTACATTTTAAGAATTATATTAATTAGTTTACAAGTTGTTTTCATTTAATTTGGGACATAGATAATTGTGGGTTTAAAAAAAAACGAGTTATGAATTTTGGTTGAATATTGTTCAAAGAGGTAAGTATATAAAGGGCTCCAGAACATTCATTATGAAAGCTTTCAGGATTAACATCACATCTATAGGAACCACAAAATTATTTGAAAATAAACAATCTTTTACTGTCTGAATAATACGTCATAGCAACTTCTCTTGTTTTAATTTCTCGCCAACCTCAGCTTGCAAATATTCATAGATAAAGCTTGGAATATTCGACTATTAATTGAATAATCAGATTTTTTTTGTAATTTGTATTTTTTACAAGCCCTAATGCAGGCATATATAAATAAATTGCAAGTAAATGTACAAATAAGTCAAGTTCACCCGGACCAAGCCGTATTGTCAGTTATCTATACTAATATTATAAAGCTGAAAAGTTTGTTTGTTTGTTTGAACGCGCTAATCTCAGGAACTACTTGTCCGATTTCAAAGAAAAATTCTTTCAGCGTTAGATAGCTCATTTATCGAGGAAGGCTATAGGCTAAATATCATCAAGCTACAATCAATAGAAGCAGAGTAGCAATAAAAAATATTACAAAAACGGGGAAAATTTTGACCCATTCTCTCTTACGTGACGCAAGCGAAGTTGCGCGGGTCAGCTAGTAATAGGATAAATAGACAACAAGGAACATAATAATACATAACAATATTACAGAGGCCCTCGCATTACACATGTAAAACGCACGTGGCCATTGTTCCTCATTTTTATATCGTAACTATATAATTTTATCCAAAACAATGGACCTATTTTACTAAAATTATCCTTCAAATTTTCCTTATGATTCGATCACTGGAGATTCCAGTTCAAACCGCAAAATACCGTAGATACATATATACTTATATTATTAAATAAAATTAAGGTTTATACCTTATTGTTGGAGAACAAAAGGGCCCGGCAGTCATCATGGTAACAGAAATAACTTATTATTGTGATAAACCAATAGCAGCGTCACCTAACAAGTATAAAAATTATAATTATAATTGTTTAGTAAATAATATAATTGCTTAAAGTTATCCACTAACAGATTTATATATTTGAACAAAATTTTATGAAATCGGGCTAGCTTAGATTTAGAAGGAGGTGGGCGATAAATACCAAAATAATTACGCTATACTAGGATATAAAATCTATTCTTGCAAACGGGAAAATATATATCTTTTATCTCGTTAAATAATTAATTGTCACTAAATAATTAGTGTACAATTGATAGATGTTTCATTTTGTAATATACTTCCGGGAAATAATTTTCCTAATGTGTTCTTTTTAGTGAAAGCTTAGTACGGAAAACTTTGTTCTGAACAAAAATAAAGTACAGTATGATAGAGCTATACAAAATAATTTATACTAACAAGATCTCACGTTTAAATCACGCGTTGGGAAAAAAATTGTTAACTTTTATACAGGGAAGTGGATATCATTATCGCAGCTAATAAAATTTACAATAAAATCAATTTTCCTTGAACCCAGGAAATCACCTCAATCACAATTTGACGTCATAGCAACCAGACATAAATTACTCATTCATCATCTTTCTTCAAACAAACATAATTTCTTACTAAGAGACACAAATATTTAACCCTTCGCCTACCCCCGTTGCCATGGCAACAACCTCTTCATGATAACATCCAGAGTTCATGACCCCACGGCCCGCTTAACACACGTCAAAACGAGGGGTCAACGACATTATTTAACACAGTTTTCTACGCAAAACGTACTACCGAAAGTATAATGACCTTTCCTATTATAAGCATTATGTTTGACATAAATATAACAGATTGGTATCGACCAATGTTTGTGTATCAATCACTCTGTAATTACTGAACGAATTTCAATGAAATTTGGCAGGAAAATAGCTTGTATCCTGAAATTGTCGGGTTTTGTTTTTAGTACGAAAATATCCAACGGTTTATGAAAAATAGGTCAGAATGTGCACGCGAAAAAAACTAATAAAAATGTTTTCGCCAACAATATGGAGCGTATGGTTTTTATGGGGTTCTTAAACAGAAATAACTTATTGGGGATTGTTGCCCGTGTAAAAATATAGCAGTTAAAAATTTTACTTGTTTGATTTCATTTGCGTTCAATAGCATTTGATTTTTTTCATGTTTCTAGGGATGTAAAGATGTTACTCTTTCAAGCAAAAATACTGTATAGATTTTGATAAATTTTGGCGTACAGATAGTTTAAAGCTCGAATTTTTACATAAGATACTTTTTAATCTGGAAAAATCTCACGCAGACAAACGCACGTAGTTGTAAGTTATAATATTAATTTCAATTTCTTAAACGTTTTAATTGTGGCCCGAGAGTAATACCCTTTATTGAGGCCAATATTATAAGCCTAGATTAACCCATTAAGAATTTTAACACGCGAATACTCTTAGGCCTACATTGGAATTTGAACATACATGTTATATAGACTTTCGTGATATTAGTCAAGATTATGAGATTACTGAAAACTGAACTAATTTGAAAAATCCGAGTCATTGAAAAAAAAAGGAACAGGTATGTTTTTAAACATACAACATTTTTTTTATCCCAGTCCGACTACTGGGTAAGGGTCTCTTTCCGATTAGGGGAGGGGTTAGGTCTTAAGTCCGCTACACTGGCGGCGTCAAGTGCGGGTTGGGAACTTTACATGCCCTCTAGAAATGTGTTAAACAATTTTTTGGCATGTTAGGTTTCATTACGATATTTTCACTCATCGTTGAAATAAGTGTTGGCAACCAGGCAACATCAAGTGAAGCTGCCGAAAAAGAAAAGGAAGAAAAAGAAAAAAATGGCGGCTGCTTTTGTTTTTTGAATGAATTATGTCAATTTACGTTTGTGAATTGTACTATTATTCTTAGTTTAAGTATATTTTACCTGATTATAATTATTTAATGTAACATTTGCTTAATTTGAAAGGCTCCAATCGTTAGGACAGTATATTAATTTAACATAAGTGATCATTATTTCTAATAAACACATTACTGGGAAAAATCCGTATTCTTCGAAACGCTAGGAATTTTTATACGGTAGACCTAATTTTGTAATACAAACTCCATACCCTCTGAACTATTCCTATATTAAAATACATAGAATAATTTCAATTTCTGATTTGTGACATCAGAATCGAACCCGTACAGCTGACTTTGGATAAAATATGTATGAATGTACATAATACTACATCATGTATTAAATATTTACGACTTAATATACATTCGTCTCATTCTACGTCAGCAGACGTCATTTTGAAAAGCACGTGTTACTGAAATGTGACATTACGAAGTAAAGTTTAAAAAAAAACCGATGACATATTTGGAGTAAAACTGACAAAGAAGTGGATTAACCTTTAAAAAAGATAATAATTGCCAAGATTTTGAATAATTAAAACTTTATCACGTAGCTTACATTATTCGTATTTTCGGTAATAATCTAGAGTAGTGTTTAAAATGGTCACTACGCTGCACCTACTGTTCGCGGGGGACGTAAGCCTGATTCTGATACGATTTGGAACAATTTATATAATCCACAATTACTTATGACAGGTTTGTTTGCAATCACTTAGTTGCTTGTAACTGTACTAACACTAATCAGTTATAATACGGGAATTGAGAATAAAATATTACTAGCTTAGGAACCGTCACAATTTAATTTTAAAACTAACAATAGAATACGATTTCACTTATATCACTTAACTATAAAACAATACAAGCAAGGAAACAACGAGCTTATGACGTCACTATTTCTCAAACCCATGATCAATTTCAGTGGTGATCAAGATCACATTTGATCAGTTAGATAACACATGTAAATCACTGATCAAACGGTTGAGGACGAAAGGAGACTCGAGAGTATTGACTCCATACAATTTAACGCGTAATACGCTGACGTGGGAACAATGTGGGGTATGCTTTTTGTAGTATGGATGAAAATAGATGCGGATGATTTGTCTAGGTTAGGTTTGAAATAGTATGAAATGCTGTTGTTCGTATGACGCATACCACCTTCAGTACGTTTTCAAAGTTTACGATGTTTAAATACTGATGTTTCTTCATTGTTGTGTGTGTTTCAAAATATGGCAATATCAGTAGCGCAATTCTCTACAGTCGGTACAGTTGAGTATCGAATTTGACATTTAAAATGTACTGCCAAAAATAGTTCCTTCGGAGCCCGCTAGAGGCGCTGATGAGATTTTCGTACAAAATTTCTTGATAGCTAGCCGGTTGTCGGTAGTCAATAGTGGTAGAGAATCTAGCTACAGGTTGATATAAGTGGAAAGTAAGTAATTAGGTATGCAAACAGACCTAAAATGACAGAGAACTTGGATTTTCTTTCATTTAATAAAGAAAGAATTCAGCATATAAAAGTAGCCATATTACGTAAAGTAGGTATAAAAATAATTTAACATATTATTATTCCACTACTGAGCAAGAATATCATTTTGGAAAGTGCGAGAAATTAAGCCTATATTATTTTTTATTTTATACAATGCATTACTGTCTATAATATTTATTAAATAGTCAACTAATAACACGCCTCTTAATTTCACATATCCTAATAAAGTTTATCATAGGTTCATAGGATCCTAAATCAGATACAAAATATTTTACAAACAATTTTTCCTCCTCCGGTCCAGTACTTGGAATTACCTCGGAGCCCAGGGTTCAATAACTTCGCTCAAAGATAAAGGCATCTTCATGTTTGCATATTTAATGCTAGCCGCAGACAGCCGGCTTTAATAAATCTCACAATTTGTTCGAATTTTATGCAATTCTCAATGGATTTGTAAAATGTAAAGGAAAATCTACATTTTCATAGTTAAGTGAAGTAAATTACTTGATGTTATTGCGTTGTATTTTTTCCGGAGATAATACTACGAATAACTATATAGAAAACTAGCGGACCCGACTGACGTTGTCTTGTCTACACGTCTTTAATTTGAAAATTTTAAACTTTTTTTATTAATCTAAACCATTCTCAGATCGCCTTGAACGCACACAAAAAAATTCATCAAAATCTGTCAAGTCGTTTAAGAGAAGTTCAGTGACATACACACTTACAGAAGAATTATATAAAGATAGTAATAACAATAATGATTTGATTGAATTTTTTGCGATTAACACAAAGCTTCCATCAGAAATAAAATGTTACCGTAGCACATACGGATTTTTCTTAAATAATTTAATCATAGCAACTTTTGGAATGAAAAATCGTTCATCTCTGAAACAGACGTTTAAATATTCATTGTCTCTAATAATTACTAATCAAATTTTAAAAGATAAATAGATAGATTTTATAAATTTACCCCAATAATATGTTCAATATATTTTGTTTGTTAGTGTCTTTTTAATTAGCAATTAAATGCAACATACTATTCCCATCTTTCAGAAGAAAATAGACGGCTATGTGTTCCGAACACATAGCCGTCCTTAAGACATGGCCTAAAAGACCAGACAGACCTTCATTAAAATTAAAACAAGTTTGTACATAGTTTTATCACAATGCTTAACAAGTACCTTTGTAAATAGCATTATGTTTACTAACGACTATTCTTATCACCCTTATTTACATAACCATGAAGAATACTACATGAGGTTAAAAATAGACGTCTGTTTCCGCGTGTGTTACCTTTTAGATACCTATGTATTATAGAAATAAATGAAGTAAGGATCTATTATTGGAAGTGGTAATAATAAGTACCTATCTTATTTGGAGTTTATAAACTTCTTAACTGATAACTTTAATGGATTTGCTGTCTCGACAACATGTTAAGGTATGTGATGTTTTAAAAAACTTAGAGCGATATTTGGTGTTGAGAATTAGGCAAAGCGAAACAATATTAGGAAGGCTGGCCTCATTTCTATGTTAGACGAATACCTTTTAAATATCTAAAGGGGGATAGAAAGAATTTAGTTGTTGTGATAGTGATTGTCTAAAAGCCTCTAATTCAGTAGAAGATGGGGTAGCAATGGTTTGTTAAAAAAATGTTTGGGTCTGTGTTTCACAATTTGCTCATCAAAAGTTTTAAAAATAAGTGTAGCAGATAAACTCAACTTTTAAAATGTTAAATATAATTTTTAGCATCAACTTTAAATCTCGTATCTGGGGTATAATAACATTTTATTATTTTAAAAATATAACAACTAACATTTTGTACAAACAGAAAAACCTTTGACGAACAGAAACAATTACTACCACAGAAGACATTTTCAGTAACCAAAATTAACACACATAAGTTTTACAGCTACTTTTCATACTAAACATTTATTAAAACATAGTAACATGTAAATCAGAGAGATATATATGTCTGAAACATGTTTGTTACAGCGCATTAGTGCATTTGCGGGCGACGGACGGCGACGTCCGGCCTTGACGTCCGATTCGTGAGTCGACTTCTCGATTGCTATTCACTTCTTGTTACTGAATACAGAAATATGTGGAGTAGGTGTGCTTTATTGATGTAATATTAATTTTATAAAGAAACAGAGTAAACTAAGGCATCTACAAATATTGTTAAGTAGCACTTGGCCATCGTGGCGGACTCCAGTACCTCGATTCTCTACCACTATCGACTACCGACAACCGGATAGCTATAGAAATTCATACAATCAGATTTTCATACAAAATTTCTCGATGACAGTTCGGTTGTCGGTAGTCGATTGTAATAGAGAATCGAGGCACAGGTTTAACTCCTTCCGTTTCCGTTTGGAAGGAGATCTTTTCCTAGCAGTGGAACAGTTATGGGGAAAAGAAAGATTACACTACCTCAAGTAATCACTTTTGAAAATCAATTGTTTATTATAGTTTAATTGCAATTTGAACAGACGTTGTGAAGTTGGTACCAAAAAAGACAACAATGTTTAGTAGATTTACTAGGTCAGTTTTAACCATGTTAAACCATGTGTTATATTCGGTATTTTTAATATAGAAACGGTTTTCTCAAATGAAAATCAGCCAGTAAACCAAGAACTAGTCGGGACTTGGTACAAAAATTGGAAGTTCTACAAGAACGAATATCCGTGACTCGAAAACGTAGTCTCTAGATTAACAATCTAGAGTTATATTGATAAAAATTAAAAAAAAATAATGAACTTCGATTTTTTATCGAAAGAAAGCGTCTCCACATCATCCAGCGTGGTGCCCTTGAGCGCGGGCGCATTGTGGCAGGTCGCGTCTGGTACAGTTATAGGATCGCATGCGCGTGCGCCGATACAAACGCCTTCTTACATACAACGTGTTTTTAACGTTATTATTAGGCATTTTTTCATGTAATTTATAGTATTTTATTTTGGTAAAAGAAATATGGATTTTGGATTCTTACTTTGATGCTTTATTTATTTGGAGGCGATGAGAATATAGAGAAAATTGGTTCAAGGAATAAAGTCATATAAATTTTTATTAAATTCTGATATTTTGGCAATGAAAATTGATTGATTGTGATAAGTTTTGACAGCTTTAGGAACGAAAATATCATTGCTTTTTACAAATGCACAAAGAATGGTTTATAAGATCTATTTATTTTATAAAAGCACCCAGTTAAAAGAGTTTCTTTATAACAACATATCAAAACATGTATTATTTTTAGAATATAACTAATACATAATTAAAGTTAGTTAAACTTTTTTAACGGCATATTAATATTTTGATGCCTCGTGTATTTTTTATTTTACCACGCTTAACTCTGTCTCTGTATGCGTGTCATATTATAAGAAATAATAAGACAAACAAACAACTTTACTAACAAAATTTCGCTTCCAAGAACAAGAGTGGAGTATCGTAGATTTTTCCAAAGATCTTGTATCTTCAGTTAATGCAGTTGTCAAAACACCACAAACACGCCATTTAAAATATATTTTATTTACTCAAAAAACAAAGAAACTACAACTACACAAAGAGGCCCAATATCTATACTAATATTATAAAGCTGAAGAATTTGTTTGTTTGTTTGTTTGAACGCGCTAATCTCAGGAACTACTGGTCCGATTTGAAAAATTCTTTCAATGTTAGATAGTCCATTTATCGAGGAAGGTTATAGGCTATATCATTAAGCTACGACCAATAGAGGGGAGTAGTAGTGAAAAATGTTACAAAGACGGGGAAAATTTTGACCAATTCTCTCTTATGTGACGCAAGCGAAGTTGCGCGGGTCAGCTAGTGTTCAATATATTTGAACAGATTTATCGGATCGTAAACTGGGCTTATAAAACATAAACCCCGATTGATATAAGTTTGCTCAAAAGATAAACCGAACATAAAGATGTAAATAGATTTACACCCTCTATTGGGATCAAGATGGTGAAATATTTTGTTATAAATGCTATTGAACCCTAACTAATTTTCTTAAAGTTTTTCTTTCTACAGATATATTGCTTTTAAACTCAAATTAATTAGTACTTTATTAAAAGTCCACCTAATTATTTAATTTATTGCGGCTTAATCGATCGATTCATCGCATTCAATCATAAATCGCATTTGTATAAAATTTCCCATGGTAGGTATATACTGAAGAATAACATATTCTACATTCCTTGGATCTAAAGCTTTTTTGAAAAAGAAAAACAAATTATCTTATTTAAAACAGGTTTCTTATTGATATAAAAGTTCAAATTTTACGGTACATATACGTACACAGATTGAGGTTGATATGCCCAGCTTCTTAACTCTTAATTTCTTTAATTTTTATTATTATTTCGATTGCTACAATATTTCGATGTGCAAGTATTACTTAAGTTATTTGTCACTCAGGTTAAGCACTCTACTAGCAATAACACATGTTATTTGACACCGAAGTCTTCAACCTTAAAATTTTGATGTGTTTAAGACCACCCAAGTTCTTGAAAACAACTGATTTATTTTCTAACTTCAACTGATCCTAGATTGAAACAAAGATAATAGAATCGTAAAAGTCTTCCGTGGAAAGGATTATGGCAAATATTTCAGATTATATCGGCGCCAAGTTTACTATTTGTCGACACTTGCTTTACAATATTTTATATAACAGCTAAATAAAGCACTCTCCCTCGTAAGACTAAAAAGACTGTATGTTTAACTTGAAGTCTTCAATTATGTCCATGCTAAATTACATTAAAATAGGTATAGCACTTTAGCACCTAATAACACATAATATAGAGAGACAGAGTTACTTTTACTTTAAAAATCTTTGTAAGGTTATCAATTTGAAAATATGTTTCATGAAAACGTTTTTCTGTATTTGTTTATGAAGATAATGAACGACATCACTTCACGTAGGAACTACATAAATTATATTTTTACATGAAAGAAACACCTGAATAACCTCTATTCTTCAAATTGGAGGCAAAACGTGACGGTTACGTAACATTCAAGAACACGTGTTGACACCCGTGATGGAAGAAAAACTTCATATACATAATAATAGTAATTGTTGTAGAAATATACATTTTAATTTTATTCTGAAGTCACGTGCGAAAGTCATACCTATATATCATTTATTTTAGAAAATTTTATCTTCCACTGTTTCGTTTGTGAATATTTCTGCAAGTTCGTGTATTATTTTTTCAAGATTAGGAATAAAAGTTATTTGGCTAACGGTCGGTTTCTTCATCAAAAGTATCAGCCATTGGAGGGGTGAAATAAATATGTTTTTTTCTAATTTGATTGTTACTATTGAAGTTACTATGAAGAAGCTAGTCGTTAATCAGGAACACGGGGTGCACTCTCTAAACACATGCAAACATGATGAGAAATGAGGATGGTAGGTCTATGATTAATATAAGAGCAAACTTAAAAGAAAGATATATCAGAGAATGATATAAAAATCAATCCAGGGTTTATAACAAAGGACATAATTATTTAACCTCCTATAGAATTACAAAATAAAACACGTAATTTTTTGTGATGTGAGGATAAGAATATGCAATAACATTCAACTCTAAAAGGGTTTTTCCTTGTAAGTCTCAACAAATCACCCTGACAAGTAGACACATATTTCTGCAGTACCAAGTAAATTATGTAACAAAAAATACCAAAGAAAATTAAATAAGAATAAAATTCAAAAGAGTAATAAACAATCATTTTTGACATTAAACATGTCCTTACCATTTCTGGACGCGCCACAAAAGCCCGCCAAAAATAAACGTCAAAAAATTTAAGATGGCGGCGGTGCATGGCCTCGGCGACTCAGGAAGTGCATGTAATACCAACGAACTCTTCAATGTTACCCACTTTTCTGAAGTGGATCCTGGTTGTGTAAAAATATTCTCGTTTTATTGTATACATATGCGTAATTGTTGCCCTTTTAAAGCGAGATCTTCGTTAAACAAGAGTGTACTGACTCCAATTTGAAACGCAGCCATTTTGAATGTCGTTCCGTTTTGACCTTGGTATTGGAATATTTAAATTCGCACGTTTTTATTTCAATTGTTAAAGGTTTTATTTTATAATAATTGTAATCGGCAATGTGACTAATTTTCTGTGTTATTCACGATGTATTTTCATGACAATAGAGTCTTACACAATTGCATTTTTGTATGTACCTACCTATATTGAAATTCAGAAACATTGTCTCTGGGTTCTTATATATTAGGGCGACTGGTATTATAGATTAAGATAGTTCAAACTCAAGATAGGACAATTTTACACAGCAGACGTTTGGTTTTCTTTAAAATTAAAATACTACGTTGCTACGTCGATAATAGTTTTATCTTTCTACAATATAGATATTAATAGTTTTGAATTGCGGCAGAAGTCGTAACACAGACAAGTAAACAACTATATTTCCCCCGCTTGCCTTGGAAAAGGTCCGATCCATTACGCAGATAATATAACTATTATAATTTTATGCTATAAAGAAGATGATTTTACTGCATCGCGTATAATTTTATTAGATGCATGACGCTCAGGGGAAGTGTTAGTAAGGCCGTGACCGTCATGCTCGAACCGGAAATGACGAATAAACTGTTTTGTTTATCTTGTCTATTATTACTTGAGATATTTTGCATTTTGGACGATCACGATGTACTTGGTTTAAACGGTGGTAATGCGGAACAAGGAAAGGTCGGAACGAATTATTTGGAATCTATTTCAAAGATTCAACAGAAGTATATTAAAGCAATTATTCAAATTACTCGTTTTTGTTTCGGCAATGAAATAAATCAAGTTGTTTTAGATGACCTAGTGAATATTGTAATAGTCATATTATTATATAATATTTGCATTGATCGTGAAACGGGGATGCAAATATTATGCATATAATCAGTAATTAACTAAGGTAATTATTATAAATATTAATGAATTATTATCTCGACTTGGTTTTCATTGAATTATCTGCATTTACATGATCGATAAGCTTCCGGCAGCTGAAAATTTGTGGACAATTTTTTTGATGGCAGATGTTGATCGAAACTTAAAACTATGGTTTTGGAAAACATTCATTTTTAAAAACTAGACAAGTTTACGATTCTTTTGTAACCTTTTTGAATTATACCGAAAATAATGATAGCTTTATGAGTTCTAAGTAATTAAATTAATTGTTTCCTAATATATAATTACCAGTATGTATTTTGATCAAACATGGGTTTTTCAGTCTGATATTATCATGCTTGGTATTTCGTGGGTTTCTGCTATCAGAAGTGACGTTATCATAATAAGGATGGATACTGAAATAGTAGTCGGGTAATGAGGTAATTTTATCTGTAGCAATCGTATTAATTAATCCAATTAACATATTATGTATTGGGCTATATTCATAGATTATCGAGTCCTATCTCCGTGTGGGTAAAATTTTGACGTTTAAAATATACTGCCAAAATAGTTTCTACAGAGTCCGCTAGAGGCGCTGATCATATATTCGTGCAAAAACTCTCAATAGCTAATATTTTCGTATAATTAAAGTCCTTTATATTGGCTGTTGGAAGACGTTTGTAGTAGGCAATTGGGCTACAGTTCCCACTACTTTTAATTAACCACGCACATCCCATTACCGACAGCCAATAATCGTCCATTTAATATAATAAAAAAATACAATCAGCATTATAATCGGTACAAGTGACATTTGTCGGTGCTATAAGGCGAATCTGTCCAAGCAACAAAAACAATATGGCGACGTCTGCGCGGGCGCATGCCCATGAACCTGGCGCGCGACGCTAAATTTACACACGACGCGTCATCCGGTACGTGCATGTAGATTATGAACGGAGATCTGATGTTTTTGAATGCATTTTGTGATGTTGCCGCTGTTGTTTGGTTAAGAAAATGTTTGTAACCATTAACATCTAACACTACATATTTTCCTACCCCTATGTGAAGAAGGCGTAATTTTATGTATGTATGTAGGACGTAGGTACGTATTAGCTAATAGCTGTTATGTGCAGGTAACATTGTAACTTTCTATTTGGACACCAGTAGCTTCAAAACAGCTTACTTCTAGGGTCAGTGTAATGTTTGCCGGAACGTCCAGAAATCCAAGATAAAGCTTGTTTAATAGTTATACTTACTTTGTAATGTAAAAAATTATGCAACATCAGTTTTAAAGCTATAATTAGCTACAGGCAAACAAATTACTTAGAAAATACCTAGTGTTACCCAAGGATCTTTAAGATGCAATATACTTTTTGAACTATCTTCATATTCCGTACATAAATTCGGTTAATAATATATATTTTTTAACTATTTCCACGATATATATTCGGTTTAGCCGTTCAGCCGCGTAAGCGTAACAAATAGACAGACCTGGGGGGCTATCACGTATCTCAGGTGTCAAATATTTGAAAGACACTACCCTGTACATTGTTTTCTCCCTTAGAATACTGTGGTTAGCACGTTACGTCAAAGCAGCAATGTACTGAATAATGACCATCAATTTGACGTACACTAGCTGTCAACTGAGATACGTGATAAGCCCGCTGGCCTTTACAATTCTTACTCTCATAAAGATGTACAGCGCTGTTTATAATATATGTCATACAATGTTCAATAGGCAGAAACATTCAGCTGCCACAATTTTCAGAGTACTATCACATCTGCGTACATTAGCTGCGTCAGAGAGATGGTCCGCGAAGGTCATGAGGTAGCTTGCATTTACATAAACATCGTTATTCTGCCTACAATACTTACGTATTTATACTCCACGATGATATGACGAGCTCTTTGTTTTATACAAGCTTTTAAGACTTCAAGAAATAAAAGCTTGGGTTTGATTACTTCTGGGGCGAGGTCGGTACTGTATGACTATTGATCTCAAAAATTAGGTTTGATTTCTGGGTCGGACCAAGTGCTATTGTCCTTTTCTAATTTCTATTAGATCATACCCTATAGTAGATAGTAGCCTGGAGTTTGATAACGTACGTGTCGTTAATAGCAAGAGGGGATTATCGTTTATTATATGGGACTAACATTGTAGATGGCGTATCGCGGGTGTTTTTTATACAGTCGGTGAAAACCTTTGGGTATGACAGCTGATGTTATGCATTTGTATGTAAAAGCTAGGACTTCAATGAAGTCCTAGCTTTGATACTTCATAATAATTGGTCAAATAGTCTGTTTACTGTAGCATTTTTTTATTCTCACTACTGCAGTACTAGCGTACTGCTTTCATAGTGTCAATTTATCTGTTAAACACTTTCCTAGACAAATTAGTTCCTTTGAAATAAGCTTGGGGCGCGAATAAATTGGTTATAGAAAATTAATCGGTAGCTACTAGATAGTGCATAATCGATATTATGCTGATAGTGGTAGGAAATCATCTCTCACCGCGACAGAGAGATGATTTCCTACCACTATCAGCATAACACAACAACAGACTGTTTTGTGTGTGAATGTACTGCCTTTGATTACAGTCAGCTACAAAAGTCGCTGAATAGATAGGACTTTTCAGTATCTTGTATTCTGACGTATGTATAAATATTACACCTTCAGGGAAATAATTAAAAATCTTTAATATTTTTTATTGCAAACCATCTGTAGCTGTTTTTGTTCAAGTACATATTTAATGACATTTTATATTTAAAACCATTATATACCTAAAGAACTTTTGAAAATATTGGGCTAAAGCTAAAAGACCGCATACCCGCTATTATAATATTTTTCCGGTCACTAAGATTGGACAGAATGATAGGTTATAATATCCGGGGACGGATAAAGGCTATATTTTATAGATATTTCCTAGCATAAAAACGTAGACTAATTCATTTTCTTCTACCTGTCAATTCACCCTTGTTTGACATATTTCATACGAAATTCTGATAGATTTGCGGGATTTATGAAACGTGTTAAGTTAACAAATAACCCACTATTACTTCATAATAGAGCAAAAGGAAACTGCAAACATTTAAAAAAGTTCTCCATAAACGTAACACTAGAAACTTTTCTTACCCCCGGTTTCTGAGGTACGTTTAGCGGCAGTTTATCTATTCAAAAGCGTTAAAACTCATACATAAAAAACGCTATGGAGTAGATAAACTACCGCTAAATGTACTCAGAAGGTTAGAAACGTAAGGCACAGAAGATGACTAGTAGGTGTACAGACCACCCATAAAATGCCGTAGGTTTAAGATATGACGATATGCATGTGCCTCGGATGTACATCCTTTGTTATACGTACACGAGATATATCCTGTTCAACACATTTTCATTACCGGTGGGACGTTTTGTTATAGACATTTGATGAGTATACTGCCCATTTTGTGAATTTCATGACGATGAATGTAGCACAATAAAAGAGATTCATACAATGATAATGGTTTAAGAAATTTAGGGCCTTACTGCAAAGGGTAAAAAAAAACGCCACTGTTTTTTAAATTATTAAAAAAACAGTGGCGTGTTTAGTTTTGTTGTAAATTATAGCTAGCTCACTCGCGCAACTTAGCTTGCGTCACATATGAGAGAATGGGTCAAAATTTTCCCCGTTTTTGTAACATTTTTTACTGGTACTCTGCTCCTATTGGTCGTAGCATAATGATATATAGCCTATAGCCTTGCTCAATAAATGGGCTTTCTAACACTGAAATATTTTTTCAAATCGGACTCGTAGTTCCAGACATTAGTGCGTTCAAACGAACAAACTGTTCAGCTTTATAATATTAGTACATATAATAGCAAGCTCATGATAGCAAGCAACAGCAAGCATAAGCCATGTTAATCACGATAAGTATCGATTTTAAGAGTTAAATAATTCACAAACAGTTTAGCAGTTTCAGAGAAACACCTCACAAATGAATGTCATCTTAGTATTCACTGCAAACTCACACATTCTGACCTGTTAAACAAAACTTTCTTTTTCAAAATGCCCTCGCGTGTATTGTAGTAATTTTCAAACACGAACATCCACCGGACATGGGAACCCCCGGATGTGCTCCCGTATATCCGGTCTGTATTAAATGACGATGGCTTTGCATAATTTTGATATAACGCTTATCTCCACAGGATGCTTTATTGACTTCCAAGAAGGTGTAGGCGTTGGGAGATTAGAAACTGATTATATTATTTTGTGTCTGCGTGAGTTGTAACCCAAATTGGCATTGTATAATGCAACTGAGTCTCCAAAATATTACTTTACAGCATCTGCAACCATATTCAATTTAAGAAGATTTTGATGGGATGCCAAGTCTCCAGCCCCGCATTGATACAGAGTGGTGGACCCAAGGCCTCATGATGAGAGGAGACCAGTATAGTGGGCAAACTAGTACCATAAGAACGGTAGAACTTGAAATTATAATCCAAATTTATATTTACAATTTCAAGTTCTTCTCTTTCAGTCTTACAAGAGTAAAATTGAGTACTCTTGTAAGACTGAAATAATAGATTTATTTATCAATATCAATGGAGTTTAAACAACTTTGAATTTTTCTTTATTTAGTACCTACTGACTACTGAAAGTCAGCATTTTCACCAGTCACGATAGCTTGTCCAACTTCGACAGAAAGTTCATAGCTAATTATACTAAAGAATAATACGAATTAATATAGGTAGCTGGTAGTTTCTCGGAAAGTAAGTAGGAAGTTATGAAATGATTATTGTTATGAATAATGCAGCCCGTATAACGCAAGTAATTGTTGGAGGATATGACTATAGACTTCCTAGTTTTGTAGCCAAACTCGAGAACTATCTAGTAAACAGAATGTCTATTTAGATTATATTTAAACTGTTGTTTAAATCATCTAGTAATATCATCGAATAATTGATTCTAACTATTGAGAATCACGTGCATCCTAATCGCTAAAGGTAAGCGTGTATGATTGTAGATATAGTCAATCAGTTACTGTTACTCTGAAAGATGTAATCTTTTTTCTTGAATCCTTCTTTTTCAGTTGCGCTCACCGATCGGTAAACGATCTGTGGGTAAAGCAAACCTTGGCGCGACCATTCGATAGATGGGTGACCGCATAGTGGTATTTGAACTGGACGTCTTTGTGCTTCTGAGAGCACGTAAAAAGTCGGTCCCGGTTGATGTCAATTAAGATAACAGTCGTTAAACCACGTCAAAGGCCTTCAGGCGGCTTGAACAACTTTGACACTAGGTTGACCACTAACCGTAAGATAAGAAGAAGACTAGTTTAGCATTTTGTCCGTGAGATAACACAAGCCATATATTTATAGTCCTCGAGAAAATTCGCCAGCAAGAACCTAGAACCTAGTTAAACAGATTTGACTGCATAAAAAAGTACAAAATCTCAAAATAGTCGCAGAATCTTTACATGCAGACTTCAAGTTCGGTTAAGACATAAAAGTATTGCGTATTGTTAAATTCGTTGAACCGCAATAGAAAAACACTATTAGTCATTCACCTTAGCAATGACATTGGGAATTGCTGCGCATACTAAATGCAAATTTTATACTCTCAAACTAATAAAATTTGTTCAATACAATTCAATGTAATTGGACGGCTACAATTTATTATTTACTTGGTTTTGCCCGCGACTCTGTTCATGTGCGCTAATGCTATATGGCTTGTTTGCTGCTGCTCTACTCCTATCAATCATAGCGTGATATAAAATGATTTTTTGAATTCGAACTAGTAGTTCCTGAGATTAACGAGTTCAAAAAACCAGTTTTCAGATTTATACGTATAGTTCTCATAGGATTTCTGGGATAAAACTATCTTATTTCCTTTATATTTCTTGGGTTTCAAACTATCATTGTACAAAGATTCATGTTAATCGGTTCTGTAGTTTAGGCATGAAGAGCAGACATACAGACAGAGCTACGTTTGCTTTTATAGTATTAGTTGGGATTTATTTAAACCGATTTCATTTCGTATCAATAATTTTATGAGTTTTAATTTTCGTTAGCTAATGCATTATGGTTGTTATTGGGCAATGAATTTTGAAGTAATTTGAGAATAAAACTTTTGAGACAGATTTTGTTTTTGTTATTTATGAAACAATTTGAAATGTCGTTAAATAAATAATGTAGTAGTTAGATATATCAAATCGATACAATAGATTACGATTTCCTCTAGAAACTCTTTGGTGTCAATTTAAGACAATATCAATCTCCATCGGAAGTGACGTATAAAAATAATAAAAGGATGCGCGTGCGCCGACGAATTTTATTCCATTTTCGAAAAGGGGGCTCGTTTAAAATTAGAACGCGACGGCAACGGAAATCGCTCGGGGCTGAATCACGCGTGCGTTTGTGTTAGAATGTTAGCTTTTTTTTTCTACAGAACTTTTAACTGCTATGGAATAATGGCCAGTATTTTGTGACTACCTGGTTTAAGTAGCTTGGGACTATGCAGACAGGACTTTGTTTTTTAAGAAAATACATTTTATATGTACCTATAGTTAACCAATAATACGAGTGTGAATATATTGGACTTACTTACGTTTTATCTGAGACTTAATTTGACGACTGCTGAATTACCGATGGACAGACATATTACCTAGTACAGGCCATATTATGCACTATTATAAGGCTAACCATGCTGGATTTGTTTGCGATAGGTGTAGTATACTCCCACTATTAATAGATCGTTTCAAAATCGATTGATGCAGTTACATTATGTTTTTTTACACACAGCTTGTACGGTCATGTAATAACTTAATATCACTCAAATACACTTAAGTCAGAATCGAACCCGAGACTTTTGGAATAAACACAGAGAAATGTTAACATTAACCCCTTGCACCAAACGCATTCTACAGCAGGTAATATAAAGATGATAGAATACTTATACCAAACAATATAATTCACTAGATAATATAAAAGAGGTATTTTTATCCTAATCTTTACAACATATATAACCTCGATTATCTCTCAATAAGTTATATTTATGATGAATGTTTACGTCGGCCCCTAGATTTGGATCAGTCGCGGTTCATCGGCCGAAGGTCCTTCACTCCTCGTGACCTGGTAGAATTCGCGAGGATTCCATATTTTTAGGTTATTTTCTTTACTTGTTTGGGTATTATATTAAGATCTTTTTCATATAGATATTGTATCAATATGGAAGAAGCAAAACGGATAGTAAGTTTTCAGTTGCTACAATTACTATTATTGTGTGTTGTGTATTACAAGTATTTACAAGCAATTCTTTGTGCCCCTCTAGCTAAGCTTGAAGACTTGGGTTAGGTGTGGGTCCCCATTAATTGGTGGAAAGTACTTTCTGAACTCTCTGGTCGATTTTAAGTCACATAGTTACTTTGTGTGATCAAGCATGCTCGAAAGTTCTTTAATCAGTTTTTGGTAGAATGCAAAGTCGTTTAAATGGGCAGGGTTAAAGCATAATCCTTCTTTTACATTGAGAAGAGCTTTTTACTACAGTACTAGTTACATTTCCAACTACTGATTATTGTGTCTTATATTATATACACCCCCCCTTCGTTTGGGAGGAGACCCTTGCCCTGCAGTGGGACAGATATGGGTTATAAAAAAAAAAAAAAAAAATAAAAAAAATATTATATACAATTATTAAATTGAAAAACTTCAGAAGGTTTTTGTCTACATTCGCGACATTTTTCCTTATTAAATATATACATATGTAGCTATTAGATATAAAACTCTTTCAAGGAATACATTAGTAATGTCTGTTCACCGTCTTGGAATGCTCTGCGACAAAGTTATAGAACGCATACCTTTTTGGTTAGTATAGGGAAACTACAAAATTGTTTAATTTTTATTTTTGTTACAGCGTGATTCAAGTTACTGGACCTGACTATCATATAGCGATTCTATAGGCTCAAAAAACTTGTCGAACTACCAGTATTATCTATACTTAATATAATAAAGCTGAAGAGTTTGTTTGTTTGTTTGATTGATTGATTGTTTGTTTGTTTGTTTGTTTGAACGCGCTAATCTCAGGAACTACTGGTCCGATTTAAAAAATCTTTCAGCTTTAGATAGTCCATTTATCGAGGAAGGCTATAGGCTATATATCATCACGCTACGACCATTAGGAGCGGAGTAGTAACGAAAAATGTAACAAAAACGGGGAAAATTTTGACCCATTCTCTCTTAAGTGACGCAAGCGAAGTTGCGCGGGTCAGCTAGTTAACTATAAAAAAAAAAAAACATTTTTCTAGGATTACAGATTGCAAAGCAACAGCTCATTTTATTACATTATCATTAATTTGAGCTTTTCTTCATCACTGCAGTTCATACACCACCCATTAACACCAGTCATATCAGCCCTGTGCTATCTTATGTCCAGAATTTAGGTGTTCAGACTATACATATACCGATCCCATGACATATGAAAAACATACCGTTCTTTACCTACTGTTAAAAAGCTTGTTTTCATACAAAAATCAGCTCAAATCAAAACAGTAGCAGCCAAAACAGTTGCGTTCACAATAGCGATCCATTCATGCATCCATACATAGACATACATATACATACATCTCCTCACACACACATACACACATATCCTTTATATGCATGTGTGAGCCCTGGGTTATCCTTGAGAAGTTACGTTGTACATTGACCTATCATACGAGTAATGCGCCGGGCCGAGCTTTGCACTCGTAAATTCATTTCAAACATAATGAGACGTTTTTATTGGATATCGTTCCGAAATTATTCGTTCGTTATGCTTTTTTATGATTTTTTGAGGACCTTAGATTTTAATTTTTGGGGGTATCTGCAATTCTAGATATACCAAAGCTTTTTTGGTTTCAGTGACTTGTAGGCGAGCTTATTACCATTCTGGTTATTTACTAAACTCCTGGATTTTCGGGAATATATAATCGAAAATATCTTACAATAGTAAGTAACTTTTCTGCGATCTTCTATGGATGGGGGTCCGGTATGGATTTTGATTACATTTTATGACACTAAGAATCCTTATAGATAATTAAAACAACGTTTTATGCTCCGAAAAAAATATCATCTATCAGCACAATGATCCGACGAACTAAAGCATCATAAACGTCTAAATGGCTAGACTATCATATACATATATTATCTAACTACAAAACTATTCCCTCACAATACTCTATCCATTAAATAATAAAACAAAATAACTTTCGTTTTCTACCCTCCGATCGCTGCACAGATAAAAGTTGCAGACATTAAAATTGCAGCCAGGCAGACACTTTTATTGACGCCTAAGATTTGAGTCTAGACTGAACTTTCAGACCGTCTGCGTTTGCTAGGAGACACTTTAATATAAATAACGTTATTATAAATATTATGAATGGGGTATAAATAAACAAGTTTGGAGATAAAGGGATTAAAAATTGTTTTTTGTTTTGTTATTGTGTAGCATTAAACGTGTATTGTTTGCAATGTTTCATACTATTTTGCTAAGAGTCAATTCTATAAGTTTTATTACAAGGGTAATTTAAACTTATGACCCATTTTGTTACTGTCAGTGGTTTAAAAATCTTGGTAATATCTGTCGACAGGAGATTAGGCCCTTTACCAATATTTAATTGTTTATGTGTTTATATTGAAATATGTTTATCCAGTATACTAATTAGCATAATACTTAAGTACAATTTGATACTTAAATACATTAATAAAATAAATAATATCACGCTATACCTGAAGGTACTTAAACTCAAAGGAAAATCGCACGCATAGGTTAGTGAGGTAAATATTAGCACAAACTTTTAGGAATATCCCAACTATATTTAAAACGATTAACGGCTGTTATCTAATTATGTAATAAATGTCTAAACCGCAATTATAATTATCAGCGTCCAGGAAAAGGCCTTGACAAAAAAAACATAGGTTGATTACAATAAACGTAATGAATCAGGTGTATTTTTGTACATTTGCGAATTATTATTTATATTTACATAATATTATACGTGTAACTTATACATTAGTACGATGTCAACTATCAATGATCTTAGATAACATTGCAAATATTCTGAACACAAAACCTGGATGAGTTTACTATTCAAAATATTTTAGCTGCAACAATATGTGCTGTCTACTGTAACATATATTGTGATAAATCAGTCATTGTGACCATTTCTACCCACTGTTGATATAGGCTCTCCTTCAATCCGCCACATGACGCCCTGCATTTCAACAGGGTTGATGTTGCAATATTTAATAAAATCTTTTAGCTAAAGTCAATTTATTCGGAGACACCTCTGATCATTACCAATTACCTAATAGATAATGGACTGTCTCTATACATTTAAGAGTTCCTAACTTATAGTATTAACTGTAGCATGTACAAATGGACCTAGGCAAGGTTCTCCCCCCGGAATGAGGGAGGGGTCTTTAAGTCCATAATCTCAAATTAGCACTATTATTTTGTCGGTGTATTTTGCACTGTAAACTGTTTTGCATCGAACAAAAAACGTTTACTCCTCCATGTCAACATTGTATCAAGTTGAATGCACTGTCCACCTTTAAGGGCACTTGTCAGTCACATGTTTTAACACGTTGCTCTTATCGGTGCATCGATAATAATACTAAATTATATTATGTATATTAACTGGATTGTTTGGGTGGGTTTGCTTGGATAAGATAAGGTTTGTGAAAAATAATAGGAAATCTGTGGTCCATCAAACAATCAAACTACCAGTCTGTATACCTCTGTCTTTTCTAAGTTGGTAATAGACTAGCTATCCTCGTCTTCTTTTTGAAAATCTCTTTTTTTCACGCGGCCTCACGAAAAATTGCTAGACTGCCTCTGTGGGGTAGTCCGTAGTGAATCCGACTGCTTATTATAAGGTTTTAAGTTCGATTTTCAGTCAAAGTACTATTGGTCTTTTTTGTTTTAAATTAGAACAATTCTCAATAGTAATCTGAAATTTGATAATTTTCCCACAAAGTGGCAACAAGCTAGCTCCTTATTATTGTATTTCATACACATCTGCCTACATCTTTGGGCATTTATGTATATCTAGCGTTAAAAATTGCTTGAAGTTTTCTTTATCACCTTGTAAACTTTTATCCAAATCGGTGCAGTGACACGACAGACAGACTAACAAACAAACATACATGTATAATATTTGTATTGTAGTCTACACGTCACGTGTATCAACTCGTTGTGATTGTAGGATAATTGTGTCCTTATCAGGGTTATTTGTTATGTCCTAGTTGGGGTTTACGAGGGAAAAACTTATTATTAGTACTATATTAGCGTTGTATTATTAATTTAATCCGGTTACACAGATTTCTAGGGTAAAACGTGCAGGGAAATACCTGTGGGAACTACTAACTTGAATTAGATAATAATATGTCGCTTTGATTTATTATGGTTTATTTATAGTATTCATGATCATGTTGCTTTGTAATTCGATTCTCTACTACTATCTACTACCGATAATCGGCTATCAAAAAAAATTGCAAGAACTTTTGATCAGCGCCTCTAGCGGGCTCCGTAGGAACTATTTTGGCAGCACATTTTAAATGCCAAACTCTCGATACTGGCCAGTACCGACTGTAAATTGTGCTAATGCTGTATGGAGTCTTTAGTATATTCTCAAATTCATTCTGACTACCGAATTGAGCATGTGATCCTTTGTATAAGAGTCAAATAAATATAAATTTCGATTTTATATTAAATTGCACGGATTTATTGATGCATGTGAATTTTTCGCGAAATTTTGACATCGGAATTGATCTAATTTATAACAGTTATTATACATAATATGATATTCTAACCATGTTATAATTTATCACGCGAAGGGATGAAATAAAAACTAGTAATAATTAATAGTATTAAACAAGGAAAGATACTTGACGCTCAGATTTATAACAATTGACAATCTCTACCGATGATTTCTTCATAAAAAATCACTTATGTCAAATATATTATATTTCTTTAATAAAAATTCAAGTAGCATGCATTTACACATCGCATTCACAATGTTGACACGCAGATAAAAATTGTATCTCGAAACTATTGTGTCATTACACTCAAGGCTTTTATTATACGTTTTATCAACTTTCCTGTTATCACCTTATGTGGGTTAATGTGTTAAGGATAGCACCGAAATACGAGCAAATATGACCGAGTTTTTTATGTGTTATGTAATTAGGAAATAATATTCAACAGCACGTTTGGTAGAGCTCGTCGCTTATTTAGGAACATCCGCGCAGATCAATCTCTGAGGTTAAGCTACTCTTGGCGAGGTTGTTCTGTGGATGGGTGACCATCTTATACATATCGAGTTCCTCCGTGTTTCGGAAAGCTCATTAAATTGTGTAGATCTTTGACAATCGTTAACAGTAGTCAGAAGCTTGAAAGTCTGACAACTATTCTAACCGACGGGTATCGTGTTATGTCCCAGGTAACAGGATTGTGGAGATCAGATTCTGATAGCTAACAATTTTTGTGCATAATTCTTGAATGTCTGATAGCAGGTGTTCAACTATCATTAACCTAATTTCCATGAAAATTAGTCAAGCGGTATAACTGTAAAAGCATAACATACAGACTTTCTCATTTATCATACAGACTATTGTCTATTTTTCCAGTTGCCCTTCAAAAAAAACTAACCAAAGGATGTATTTCCAAAAATAACATAGAAAGAAAGGTCAGTACAAAACTAACAATGTCAGATCAGTCATCAGTAGATGTCTTCGTCAATAGAGAAATGTTATGAACGAGTGATGTTTCCGGCCTCTACGCGTACACTCGAAATAAAGTTGAATGATCGAGCAAAGTGTTAGTGATTTGACTTTGGTTTTGAGTATTGTTTGGAAATGTACTAAAAAGGTATTTTGTTAGAGAGTGAGGGACAGAAAATGTCGAAGAAGATAGATTTTCTGGTTATTGATTTCAGATTTTTTTCAGATCAACAATTGCCTTATTTTTACACACACACACACACAATGGGCTCATTTTCAACCCCATGTCTTACCTAATTTTCTTAGACCGATAATTTTCTTATTTTGTTTCATAATCTGAAATTCATTCCTCTATTTCACCTGATTATTCCTTTTAAAGAAAATCTCAAACGCATTCGTTAAGTGTGTTTAAAATGTATTAACGGAGCACGTTTTTAAAGCCCAGGCTGCTTGCATTTTGCTTAGAAATTCCTAAGAATACGGTTTGCTAATTGCCTGAATCAAGAACCAAATCAAGGACTGCTGCCAATCAAACTACACATACACATCTGCCAAGACCACAGAGGTCCTTACTTCAATAATTGTTTTTCAACAAAACAAAGCAGAACTAATAAAAAAGTGTCAGTTTTAACGATGAGATCACATTACCTATTTACTGAACTAACAACTGTCAATAACTTGTTTTGCATTCATCCTTTGTCTTAATATCAACAAAGTCTGAGACCTAAGCCTTAGGTCAGTTGTCCACAAGTACTTCAAACAAGTAGGGTAAAGTGCCTTGTTGCTCTTCCTTCAATTAACTTACCATACAAAAATAGAAGTAGCTTTAAAATCAATATTGATTTTGGTTTGCTAGTCATGTTTATTTCTTGTAAAACTTCCGAGCTTCGTAACTTCGTTCTGAAATCAGATTTATGTTCCAAAAAAAAATACAATATCAAAAATGTTGGAAGTGCTAATGCTGAAAAATAAAAAAAAACGTATGTAAATGTGGCTAAAATGTACTGTTGTGTAATTTCTTCGTTCCTGTATGACAAGATCTACGTATGAGAATTAAGCAAAAGAAGTTTGTAGGGAACGTAAAAAAGTAAGCACAACTTTTTTCCAAAAACTAAATTATTAGATATTCTAATTGATTCTTTATAGTAAATTGTATAAAGTGACAATAACTGGCTACTTTCCCCTTTTACAAACAAATATAATTCTTTATTTTCTTCATTTAATGTGTCCCGATAAGCACAAGGTAAGTATTTGCATAGAAAATAAGGAATTACACAAGGACAATGACTATGTAGCTATAGATAAAAATGTTATGTTTTGTCCGATTGTCGTAGTGTAGGTGAGAATAAAGTGATATGGGTAATTGGATATTGTCAATTTATTTATAATAATATTTTTGTTTATTTATTTTATAGTCTATAAACAACTCCCGCATTAAGAATTGCTCTTGTGTCGCGGGGACTTTTACAATACAAACAACGATCACAAAGCACAACCAGACCCGAAACAATGATTTGTGTAGCGCACAAATAATTGCTCCTTATTAAAAACTATAACATTTGCTCTAGTTACAAACTATTAAATATTATGTTTCGATTTAATTCAGTCTCATCTTAGAAATTGCAATCGAAATGAGACTGAAATGAAATCAAAACGCGATGGCAATGCAATCACAACGCAACCTAAATTAGATCATCGCAACGCGAAGACGCGTAAAAAATACCAAGAATATATTCTTAGTAGAATTTTGTCTGAACTTTTGACTTTAATTTCAAAGCCATTGTACTGTAATTTACTGTAGTTACACAGGTAATAAGTGAAACACCTCTTACTTTGTTTACTACACAGTAATTGAACCTAGAACTTTTATCTTCATATTTACTACAATATTTGAACTTTTATCGCTGACGTAGCTTTGACCAATATATTTATAGTAAAGGTTCAATACTTGTAATTAGGTTAACTACTTCAGTATGATATTTTTAATTTGAGATAATTTTGTCTGGTGAATTACGAGTTGTGTCATGTAATTAAGGGTTCCTTACAAAATATGATAGAAGAGTGAAGTAATATACAAACAATATTCGACGATATTTGATACTATATTTGTATATTAAAATAATCATAATTTTAGCTAATTAGAAAAGAAAGTTTTGTTGTAATTTGACTTAAAGCTTTCATGAAACTTTAACAAAACAGTGAATGCAAATCACACCACAGAAATGAAAATCCTTATGAAATAATTATCATAAATATTTTAATATGTAAAACATCAAAGGAGAGACCTTAATTTCTATGTACTTTAACAATCTCTAACACACCGCTCATGCAATAGACTAAAAGTTGTTAAGGAACAATTACGCGTCTCAAAATACAAACAGGGCCTAAAAAATAGTCCACGCACACCATCAATAACATAAACAATTTCAAAACAACACTAATACGACAGGAAATCAAATAAAAAATCCACACAAACGTGTTGATTTATTGAATAGCAATAAAACATCGTTATCAGTGGTGTTGAAGACAGGTTGCATCATTCGCTGATAGCTGTGGTTATTGCTACGGCTTGACCAAGGTCAGTTTGATGCTTGTAATCGTTACAGTACATTCACTGGGATATCTTTTCTACTTTTGTAATTTAAGGCATGGTTAAACGAGATTGGTATAGATGAAAACTTAATAATTTATTTGGGTAAAATGTTGCTGAATTTACCACTAGCGTGAAAAGGGGATACAGGAACGGTGAGGCAAAGGGATGCTTTTATTCAGCAGCGGGGAGAATTGAGAATTGATTTGCGTCAATCACTGAACGATACTCGAGATAATTTTTTTTCTAATTTATGTGATTTCTCTTAATCTAAGACAATTAAACATCCATTTAACAAATGCGGAAATGCGGTCTTGCTTACGTTGAACGCAAAAACACACACAAACAACAGATTTCATCGAATTTCATATACACATAATAATACACGTAGTTCAAAACTAATACTTCTACGCGAAGTCGTAGGCAGAAAGTACTAAACAAGTATTTACTTTCACGAAAGAGACTCCTTAATAGTCGTTGCTTTTTCTTAAAAACATTTTAATGAAAGGCGCAAAGATCTTTTGTTCTTTGTATCCAAGCAAATCAGAATATATAATACGCAATTGTATAACTCCGTATCCTTATTACATGAAGACCTAACCTACCATCGTCGGTGACAACGTGACCAGCGCAATAATATCGATTATATTGTTATTATAACTATAAATTAACTATAAGTAATGTGGAAAAATATGTCTGCTGTCATTGTTCATTACTTATGATAGTGGAGTTTGTATGCACTTAAGTTTTGTTACTATACAGTTGCTAGCTAGATATAAATGTTGGATAAAATATATTATTATAAGCATGATTTTAGGAGTGGATTTTTGACTTCACGACTTCGTTATAGGCTTAAAAAAGACTTGTCTTGGTCATTGTTCTGAATGGACTGAAAGCTGGAAGAACATTTTTATTTACCAAAAATACGGCAAGATTTTATAAAATATAATAAGAAACATTATGTCTTCTTGCATGACACAGGCTGGATGAAGAGCTCGGGAATTATTTACCCAATAAAGAAACTACAAAAGTTAACAGGCAAACAAGCAATTTCGACGCTGAAAATTCACAATGTGAAAACAAATGCTAGTTTGAACCAAATAAAGCTTTTGTTCTTAATCATGATTCGCACCTAAAACAGTGGCATTTAAAGGCCTTTAGATAAGATCATATTTGATTTTAACTGTACTGCACAAAAACAAATAAATTATTTGCTTTCCTTTTTTTCATTACCCTGAAACATGACTTCCACAGTAACACAAGTTTGTCGCCTTGCTCCACCTTTTTTTTCGTAACAAAAGATTACGAGGATTGTGGGCAGATGGTATTGCAAACATTGAATTATCTGTGTTTGTTTCATTACTGTAAGGACGGTGACAGACGGAGACGTACTGCGTTTTTAATATAATAAAGTTGAATTTCAAGATTTTTTGCCGTTTTGAAGGCAATTATAGGTTCATTGGTGTATGAATACTTGTTATTGCAATATGAAACTTGTTTAAAGATGCCTTTAATTTAACAAATTAACCGATTATTGCTATGCATTATTTAATTTTATTCGGAATGGAAGTTTTTTCAATATGCATTTGACTTGCAATTTTGAGTTTTTGCTTTTGATTTTGGTAGAAAATTTAATAAAAGTAAAAAGAGAAAAAGATAGAGAGACTTTAAATTAAATAAAAATACCGTACATTTACATACAGAAAAAGGACTTGTTTATCCGGCTAGCTATAACTGTGGAATAAAGAACCAGAAAAATAGAGAAAAGTTAATAACAATTGAGTTTTCACTTGATAACTATAAAATATTCAAATCTTTTCGTTTCATCTGTCTGGTACTGACCTTATTATTTCTTTTAGACGCACATATTTATTTCTAGACTTATGAGTTTGTTAGCTCTGAACGCAATGGTCATGTGAGAAAAAATATTTGCGAAATTAATTTGTTTGCTTTACTATATGTACTCTTTTTATTCTTTTAATTATGATTATTAAAATTTACATTAAATTAGTTATTCAGTAGGTTTTATTTACAGTTTGTAGGTGGCTTGAACAGCTTTGAATCTACATCAATGACTATAATATTTTTTTCATCTACTCTGAAAAAAACTTCACTAGAGAACTTCTATTGTTGCTTGTTATTACTTAGTTGGAAAAGAAAATGTTAAGGACTTATCAAGTTACGTTGTTAAATTACCATTTAAACGCATATGTTCTTATAAAGACAGTTACGTTGTTTAATTACCATTTAAACGCATATGTTTTAGAAGCTTTTAGTGCCTTTGAACTTTCAACGGTCAGTCTTCAGTATTCAGTTCTATAAATATCAAAAACAAGATGCTTTGCGTTCGACAACGTGTAATTTCGAAAGTTTCCTGAATTAATACTTTCTTGACCTACGTATATGACAATACGTTATTACGACTTGTAAACAACCCTTGTTTATATTACACGTTTAATTAAATAATAAAAAACTCATAAAAAAATATTAATGTCTACCATTAGTGTTCGTGAAAATACATCCTTGCAAGGTCATACACACACTAAAACGTTTTTAATTGACATGCAATGCACACAGACAATAAATGCGCAGACGCAGCCATTATACGGGCCGTGAACTCTCGATCAGCCAATCAGAGCCCGTTTCCGAGTTCGGAAAAATTGCGCATTACTTTTTCGGAGAAATACTATTTTGGAAGTTGTAGTACTGTTTTATTTTAAAGTTTATTATGCTAATTTATGTATGTGACGTCCATTTATGAGGTCAGTGATAGAATAATTGTTTTCGGATGCGTTTTACTGTTATTTTTTGTGAAATAAGTGGGAAGAGTAAACAGTTTTGCAATTTTTCATTGGTTTGAAATATTAGGTGTGATTTGGCTTCTCCACAACTAGGATTTATACCTAGCATTTTATATCATAGGAAAATGTTTTACCAGACTATTCAAGACTTAGTTAGCACGAAATGAATTTAATTTTATTTGTCTGTTTCTATTAATTGATTATTTCTAATTTTCTCAGGCAATTCTTTCTTTAAGTCCGGAATAACTTTGAATGGCTATTGCATTACGACGTCATGTTCTTCCTAATTGTTTAGTTACAGTTCAAGAAATATCCAAATAAATATTTTTTTATTCCATCCATATACCTAATCTACGGTTTGCAACGGATTTTTCTTTCGAAGTTGTATTGAATATTCCATTTGTTTCCACTTTTACCTCTACATTATCAAATCGTAAAATTGTTGATTCAGTTGCGGTTCTTCCACTTAACTATTTAGTAGGAAAAGATCTGTAATTATATCAAAGCGTGCGTCACTGGCGTTTCTACGAGAGATCATGAGTGTTTACTGTGGGAAAACCCATTTCTTAGGGGTAGTAATGTAACAGGTCTATCTGATCGGGAGATGACTCACCAGTATATTACGAACGGGGAAATTTGTAGGTGTGGATGGATGTTTGTCACTGTTTTACGGAAAAAGTAGTGTAAAGACTTTGATCAAAGTTTATAATATGATTTGCTTTTAAAATAATGTTTTTATATTACTTATGTATACCTACAAAAGCAAATGTGTTTAATGTTCGTATGTTAGGTTTTTTCCTGAGACCATAGAATCAATTTCGGCGCAATTTAGCAGAGTATTATACGTAGATTAATAAAGAGGTTTTACAACGATACCTTTTTTTGGGTTTCTACTTTTCCTTATAGGAAAAAGGCGTAATTTATGTATGTATCTATGTATGTACTAGATTAAACATATATTGTAGAAGGCTATTTCCAATAAGTAAACTATAGGAGAGGGATATAAATTCCATAAGAGAACGAAATTATTTTATACGATTTAAAAACAATCACAATTTTTATTGGACGCATAATAAAACGTAATATACTCGACTAACTAATGCGCAGAAGTTTAAGGAAAATGACCAAAGCTTTTTAATGACTTGCAGACATCAAATATTTTTCTCAGTAAAGTAAATATTTGCTGTATTTTACGTAGATGTGCTTGCCATTTACTTAGTTACTTACTCTTATAGGCAACATACATACACACAGTCATATTGTCACGTCTCTTTCCCATAGGGGTAGGCAGAGACAAAAAAAAACAGAAAGAATACATAATAATATTCATAAGAGCTATTAGTCTTTTAAAATTTATATTAGATTATTTTCGATAATAGCTCGGAGTTAGGTAGTGCGTCGCCACGCCAAAACTTGGGAGAAGTATTGTAAATGGCGAAACGTAGTTTTTCATACACCTCTACCTACACTTTCGAGTATAACAAACATGATATTACATTTATAATGTTTTCATAAGTTAAAACACTTACAACTTAACTATTTTATAATCTATATCATAACTTTGACTGTATCACTCCTGAGCGAAATGAAAAACAGAAAACATATTATAGTAGCTTTTTAACTAAAATAGGTTTATAATGTGTTTATGAATAAGAGGGTTACAACTTAGCTGTTTTAAAACCTGTTTCATATTTTTGACTCTATTCTATACTAGGTAGCGTCTCTTTTTTATTTGATTTAAGTTAATGCCTACGAAATATAAAAAAAAGAGTAAACGGCATCCTTTTTTTCGAAAAGCATAGAATTTTCGAAAAACCCATCACCGGAAGCTAGCCCTCATGGACACTACAGCCATATCCCAAGGGCGTTTCATCGTGCACATAACACGGTGCCGAACGGTAAGGGGCCTACCTCAACGTGCGCAGGCGCGAGCGCGTGTGCGCAACAAGCCGGTATTTTGAGACGACCGGTACTGTATGCAGAGTATTGTATGAAATGAAGAGAAATGTGGAGAGTTCGTGTATTAAATTTAAAAAAAAAGCTCTTACAGGACTTCTGTAACGTTTGCTTTAAATTACTTGATTGTTAGACGTCATTATTATTGTGACATAAAAAAATTGTGATAGAGTATTATGACTTGAGAATCTTACTGAAATATGGCTACTACATTGCTCAGACCGTTATAAGCTCCTTATTTTTCAGAAGAATTTGAATACAAATACATAAGTGCAATTGGACGATTATGGAATAAGTTAACTTATTTGTTTCAATTCTATTCACTGACGTCCTCCATATAAAGTATTTTTGGTAGTTATTTTTGACAAAGCCTGCCTGACAAATACTTAAAAATATGCATTCAAAATCATTATTCAATAACAAGCCATTTACTGAAAAAAATATAATTATGGAACACAACAATGAATTCCTCAACATCGTTCCAACAATACAATCTTTTGTTTCCATTACATAATTACAAAAACAACATAAGAATCACCATACATACATTTTTGCTGACGCTACAAACCGAGCATCCGCGCCATTGACTTTCTGATGCCATTAACCGAATAACCCATTGCACAAAGAACTGGCGCTTTTCAAGGTGAACCCACACAGACGAACAGACATGCATACACTGCATATCCACTATGTGACTCAAAATACATTTACAAACTTACTAACACTTTACTCAAACAAAACACATTCCAAATTGAACTTTAAAGTTTACACAATAAGGATTTTAAATTTAAAATACGAAGGTAAAATACAATTTGGTCGAGATGAGAAGGGTGCACGCACACATGCAAACACAGACGCATAGTACGTTGCACTGCAGTCTGCACCCACACATGCAAAGCTTTGTGTAGATTTCTACTTTCATTACAGTATTAAAAGCTTTTAAAATTGTTGGAATAACTCTTTTATCTGTAAATAGATATTATTGTGTATATACACGCACACATAGGTGTGTTATAGGGAAATACAAGTGATCTATGCAAATCGCACGCACACATTCACATGTATCCTGTGTCCTGTACAGTGTGTGTATATGGTTGTGCGTGTGTGCGTTATATTTGTGAAGTATGTTTTGTAACGACACGATTGCGCATATTAATAATTACTTTGTATATAAATATTACGATGTATGGGGTATTTTGTACATATGTTTGAGATTGAAATTGTATTGTGTACTTAAATTCTTTGGTAGAATAAATAATTGAAACAGCGTAAAAAAATATATTTAACCTTTTAAATATTACTATAGGATACTGGAACTGTTTCAAAAGATCTTTGATACCTCGCCCAGACATAGAATAAGAGATTAATAGACGTGGGGCTGTGCAAAATAAAGCTTTTTCATATAAAATTCATCCCAAGCATAAAAACTATAAAAGCATTCAAAATATAAGACCCTTTTATGACATAATAGTCGCTCAAAATTTGAAAATATAGTCATAGACACAATCTTATAAAGTAATAAAAAAATTACGAAGTATTTAATTATTTTCCATATTAAAATCAAGTAAGAAATTCAGTTATTTAAAATACTGGTTACCATACATATTTTTGTCCAGAACCAGTTAAATATTTATCCCGGTAGATGGCAGTAAGCTCACTTTACATAAAGATATCAAGCTTGTTATGAAAACGGAGGTGCTATTCTGGATAACTATAGAACCAGTTTTGAGACTTGAAATAAAATAAATTTCTAACTCAAATTATCTGAAAATTATTTTTCGAAATTATGTTTCGAATTAAATGCTCCTTAAGAGAGCGACTTAACAGTTTCGAAGTTTTAAAAATTTAACGTAAACTATGTCTCGTCAAACTCTGCTATTTTAGCTTTCTTATTTTTTTATATTTCTAATTCAATTAGAATATTGTAAAAAAAAGACCGTAGGCTGTTGACACATCCGGTACACCACAATAGGCTATCTCTACATGGCTACTTGATAGTATTCAGAACATCTATTCACTTCTGCCTACCCCTTCAAGGTATAACTAGCGTGATATAATAGAAAAAAAATCTACAAGATTTGAAAATCACCATTTTGTTCTCACACAGTTTATGCCAATGCCCAGTGCAGTTGTAAATGTAAGCTATCAAGGACATTCCACGCCCACACATCGTAGGCACATGACCCGAAAATAAACAAACAAAATAATATATTATCTTTTATTTCAAGGGCGACATATTGAACGGTTCACTGACTTTATTTCCTGCAACCATCTTTTTATTATTGTTGACAATAAAGTTTCTCGTAAAGAATTTGATAAAGTAGTTTAATTCTTTTTTTAATAATTACAATTTATTTTAACTTAATGGGGTAGATTTATATGCACGATATATTCTCGTTAAAAATCCATCCAACAGTACCGTACTTGCTACCATTTATCTTTCGGTAAATCGTCAAAAACGTTGGATTCAAGATGTCAATCAATCGATGCAATTTTTTCATACAAATTTTACTCTGCTCTAACTTACAAGTTTGTACTTTCAACAAAGGTATACTACATTGTGTAGTATGACAGACACATAAGTCACATAATTAACTTAGTTTAGTATACAGATGATTTTTAGTAATTCCTAGTGTCTAGGAATAAATCTAAATACCGAAAAATAAAAAATGACCATGAACTGTGATTACGATCTAAAATCAAAGATTGTGTTAATAATTAAATATAATAATAACGTTTGTTTTCATGAAATTCAAGTAGTGAAAGTCAAAGTTGTATTCATATTATTTTGTATCGACTTACAATTTCGTACTGTCATTGTATTGCGTTTATTTACATTGATATTATGTAATTTATAGCAAATAAGTCAATAATACTGTTTATATTGCTTATTGTTATATTATGCAATTGTAATGCATTGTTAAGAAACAAATATTTGTCATTTACTTCAATGAAGCACATTTCACATTATGTAATAATAGGTACGAATTAAATAGTTATTATAGATTTATGTTGAACCTAATTCTGGCTGTATTTAGTTATCGTATGGTAATTGAACCTATACCACCATACGCCTCAGAGTTAATAATCATATTTTGAAAAAGAACCTATATTATGTACCTAGTAGGAATAAATAAAAAAAGTAATCATGGAATATGAATGTGAGTAAATAAAAATAAGAACACATATCCTTAAATTCACGCCTGTTTATATGCGTAGCTTGCCAAATCATAATAAAAAATCATAATAAATATGATGGCGGGATGACCTGGATGCGTTCCTGGATGGATGGCCAGACGCAACAACGACTGAGGGGACTGAAAACTCAGGGGAGAGGCCTTTGCTCAGCAGTGGGACATAGAAACAGGCTAAATAAAAAAAAAAAGATCTAGCTGGATCAGAAAGTTGAACGTCAACTGCATTTAAAAGCAAGCAGCAAACATACAAAGCTCTCTATTAAGTGGTTGGACTATACGAACCCAATTTTTTGTAGTTTATTACTTTGTAGATATAAAATACCTATAGGTACTAAAACTTAACTACACAAAAAGTAAACAAATCAGAATTTACTCTCTACACATTCTTTCATAGAAAATACAGCCAAATTCATAAAACAATATATTACACACACTAACAAATTCTTCACTACACTCCCGAATTATTTGCGTGAGTTTTGGATCGTTAGTTCTTTGCCCTGGGGTCAATAAACTTGTCGCGAACCCTTAGGTCCCGTGTCGCCGGCTTTCGCGAAAATGTGAAAGAATGGACTCTAGTAAATATTAGTTTACTAGTAGTTATGTTTGTTTATATTTGATGTTTTATTAGAAGTTAGTATCTGAGAGGAATATGAGAGATATTTTTGCTTTTTGTATTACTTTGATAGTCTGTTATTAAACGTTAAACGTTAAACGCTCTACGGCGCGGCTGCGTTAGGGAAGACTGGGTACTAGAATTTGGCATGAATGTCTCTGAGCTTTGAGTAATAGGTTTTCAGTTAAGTCGAGACAATAACTATTAGGCTGCGTCAAAAGCTTTTGGATAGTACAAATATTTTTTAGGTTGACTATTAACTTTACTAGTCCTTATAATGTTTCAGTGATAGTATTATAACAAATTAAAGGGTTAAACTGTAGTCATATACGATACGATAATCTGGACATGGAAGAAAATCCTTAGGTATGCAAAACACATTAATTTCTAGAGACTGATAATAGTAACGTCACTACCAACACAAAAGAAACTATGGCAGTCTTATGACCAAACTACAATTGGTCTATCTTTTCTTTAGATAGGTTAATGACATAAAACAATCATTTTCAAGGCAATCAGGTCATTACCCTACAAACCAAACAACAATACAAAAAGCAGAGATAAAACACACGTTTTTAAACCTAAATAAAGTAAGCATGTGATTGTACACGTGACTTACAAACACATACTATATAAAAGAATTACGTTGTGTTTGCGTGCATCAGTAATGAGATAAAATCAATTCCTGACGAACGCAGATAAAGGCGAATTAGGGACAGTTTTCGTTGTATCACGGGAATCATTTAGCACATGAAAGCTTAAAAAATCTGACGTTACAATGTGCACACATAATCGTATGTTAATTCTTTTTCTACATTACGGTTAGTCCCAAAAGATTTATGATATGTTTTATCTAAGTAAAGAAACATTGATCCTGATCATTGTGAAATGCCTAGACATCATGAGACACCAGTACAACTCTCACTTTCTTAATGTTTAATTTCATAAGATTCATTCATAAGAAAACCAAGTCTTGTTAAATTACGTCTTAAATTTAATCACAACACACCAAGACACTTATTCGGAACACACTTATGTCTACCTAAAACATCACCTACCTCGCTCAATGTTTTTTTTTTGTGCCATACACTTTTCATCCGGCAAAATCATCCGTCAAATTTAAAAAACAATGCGAACGCACCCCGTGCATTGCTTTTACATAAGAGTCGGTCACGGCAAGGGCGGCAGGCCGTTGATCTAACGGCTGCAGACCGATGCGAACTCACACAAGGCCCGATATGCGCTTATAATACGATTGTAAAGATAACAAGCGAAAATAACTGTCTAGTCAGTGAGTAATGTTGTTGTGGAAAGCGTTGAATCATTACTGCGAGATAATTTTTATAGGTGGGAAAAATAGAACGTGTCAGTTTGTAGCGTGGTCTTGAAAGCGCCAGTAATAATGTTAAGGTTTTTATTTCGACTGAAAATCGTAGTATGTATATGATCATAATGGATTATGTAGTATCTAAATCATAGTCTTCCTCACAAGCCATCGATGTTTCAGTGTTTCACTACAAAAGTGATTTTACAGAATATGTACATACGTACATACGTAATACGCCATTTTACTATAAGGGTAGGTGGAGGACGTGTGAAGAAAGATAATATGAGTGGATAAGAAATCATTACTACAGTGAAGGAAAACATCACGAGTAAGTTTAATGTCTGCTGGGAGTTTCTGATGTAGCGCAAAGTTTCCAAACTCGCACATAACTAGTGTGATAGACTTAAGCCTTAACCTCTCGCAGTAAAGTAAAATAGATTTATATAGTTTTTCACTCTCAAATTTTCCAGCCAAGTCTTCCCAGTACAAAACTCTACGTGTTTACAGCATTAAAAACAAAACGATTGAGTTACATCGAGGAGACAATCACGGCTTAGTCTTTGTTATACCAGTTAATGACCCAACAAACGTCCTGACAAAACATTATCATAATAATGTTGTGTTTTATGCGAGAGGTGTATCATCGATTGATTTAGCAAATGATATAAAGGTCGTAGAACTTTGTAATAGTTCAAGGCTTTTAAATGACATTGGCAAAGAACTGAAAACAATATTGCAGCAATAACAGTGATTTTTTTAGAGAATCCTCGCCTTTGTAACCTGAAAGAAGAAGACTTTACTTCTTTGTTTCAGGGGTGTTTTATGGGACCCGAAACTGTTTTCTAACGATATCGCATATATTATATTTGTTGCCTCTGAAAATCAAATCCATAATTTGCGGAGTACCCTTTTGGTAAAGGCGAAATACCACTTTCTATTACAAAGCACCCTTATTACCAGTAATTTCTGCTTTGTGCCACTTTTCTCCAGATCTTCTAGAAATTTTACTAAATCATCCACCACCACTCATTTTGCCACAGTTCATTCGACAGCATTAAAAAAAGTTTTACTGGCCATCTTAATAAGCAGAGCTTTTTTTTTAAATAAATAAAAATACTTAAATATTTTAAATTAGGATCACAATACGCCCACATTGTTTAATGACGTCTAAAAATAATGATGACTAATAAAATTCCCATACACAGTCAATGACCGATTGCAATACGATACTATTATATTATTATTGATTACAATCTATATGTTTTTCCCTGAAAGACAATGCATGTAACATTCTATTGCAAAACCCTTCAGTGATGTGAAACATGTTATATATATTTTCCACCATATACCTATATTATTATAAATTGCATATAATTTTATAACATTTCTTAAATAAATATAGACCTAACTATATTAAGACCCTTAAATTCATCCATTATCAAAATGTCCTAATATTGACGAGACCACCGCCCAGCAGCTATTTCAGACAACATACTTAAGCAGTATGGTAACAAAAACATTGCTGAAAACCTTGTATAAGGACTCCCTTTAATATTTGTTTTATTCTGTTTCTTAGTATTTGTTGTTACAGCGACAATAGAAAATTTCAACTGCCTAACCATAACAGTTCATGAGACACAGCCTGGTAACAGACAGACAGCGGAGCCTCAGTAATAAGGTTCCGTTTTTACCTTTTCGGTATGGAACCCTAAAAACGTTCAAGAGTTTTGCCTCACCCCACGCAAGTTATTTTTAACCTCTCATCCTTGTATCACGTGTCAACCATGACCAACTAAAACAAGTAATTCCAAAACAAAATGGTCCATATTTTGAAATGATTACGAGAATAACACGCCACTTGTCAACGAGTGCAAATTGCACATCAACTTAATGGAAAATATCAAAGGACTTTTCAAAATAAAACATTTGCCAAATATCATTAACTTTTTAATTGGAAAAACATCTGGATCTGTCAAGAGTGTACTGTTTCTTGACATCACTTATATTGGTCAATGTCTTTGGTACTTCTTAGGTCATTTTTTGTAGCGTGAAAAGTTATGGTGCCAAATTGAATGCATATTGTTTATTTCATATTTTGACAGACAATTTGCAACTACTGAAGTGCATATTGCGGTGACACGTCAAGCTAAATACGACCATATTTTTATATTTGTTCCAAATGATAATTTTTTGTCGTTTTGCTTTTTTAATACTACATTTGTTTATTGTACAATCTTAATAGACTTAAAATTAAGAATGATATTGGTCGCCTGACTGGCCATAATTATTGATACTTTCTTACCATTATTTTATAAGTCTACCTCAGCTATAATGACCAAACGTAATAAGGTTTTCAACACACCTTTTACATACATTGCAAAACATACAAGAAACTGAAAGTATGGATGCCGCTACAGAATTATTATAAAGAGTCTGAAGTCAGATTTTATCTCACCCAAACCGTTTCTAGTTCAAAATACAGAATGAAACGCCTCTAAGGATTCTCTAAGGTTTTTTTTCATCGCTTAAATAAACAAAATAAAGCACATACCAATATTTTCATATATCACTTAAACATATCTAGCTAATATATTAACAAAATAAAAGGACAATATTATCATCAAACAAAAACACCTAAAGTGCAACGTCTTAGCGTTCAGGGTCAAATAATAAACTGCACATTAATGTACTACAGTTCAAGGACCTGCTTATAAACAAATGTATATAAGAAATATATGATTGCTTAGGACAGACATCTTAGGGCGAGGTCAACGACCGATCGATTAGGATGCTGTTTCGGCCTTACGCAGACGGATTTGGATGTTCGATTTTTTGTTTTTTTCATTTGTTTTGTTTTTGTTATAATTATAGTCACGCGTGTGCTGATGAGATGATTTGGTTATGTTTAATTTTGTACGGGTTATATGGGCTCCATTTTGTGAGAATATTGTGTAAGTTTTTTTTTTTTTTTTCTTTTTAAAAGACAACTCCCGCACTAAGAATTGCTCTTGTGTCGCGGGGACTTTTACAAACATACAAACAACGGACACAAAGCACAACCAGACCCGAAACAATCATTTGTGGGTCGCACAAATAATTGCCCCGTGTGGGAATCGAACCCACGACCTCCCGTTGCAGTGGTTTCGGCGTGGCGACCTAAACCACTACGCCACGGAGGCAGTCATTTAGCCTTTAGTTTACGTGGGCCAAATTCCACGCTCCTCACTACCAAAGTGATTATTACCTAATTATTTTACTTTTTTATAACTCTAGAATAAGGTTTACTGGATTTTAGTGTCCTATAATCACAATAATTACTGATACGAATACTATAAGTGATATAATATAACTCCAAAACAAATGCACTGTAAGCTTTTTAAAATACATGTATCATTTCAATATAAGTGGTATAAATAAATAACTATTAATATTAATTTAGTAACACAGTTGTTTTCGTGACTACACGCGAAAAGCTTTACAGCCAAAATTCACAAAGTTATCCGCGTCCAACTCCAGCCCTGTACAAGTGAAAGTTCGTTTACTCCCAAAGACCGGGTGTCTGAAATAAAACTCAGCTTTCCTAAAGTTCATCGACCCGTCGCGCCATCATAGGTTTTATTGCCCCTAGGTGCGTGAACCTTTATTTACTAACATTCTCAAGTACAACGAAATGAACTAGACTCGAGGGAATGCGATGATTTATTTTTATTTGATGATAATGTGGTATTGGCTGGTTGTATTATTAGCTTTGTATCTTTTAATTTAAAAGTTTACGTGAACTATACAAAAAAACCTTTTAATCTATCGCCGCGTGTGGTGAGGTCAAATTTTACCCTGGACCAATATTTGTGTGATGAGCACGACTGTTTTTCTGAGCCTGGTTATTAATTTATCTATATAAGTAAGCATTTAGAAGAATATTAGTATGTTGATCAGTTTCTGGGTTACCATAGTACAAGCTCACATAATCGCGTGCGAGTTGTCTAATCATATTTACTTATTTATTTAATTTACTAAGCCTTAATTCATCAGTTTGAGGCTGGCCAGAATGGGCTCTGGAAGGCTAGATGAACGACCTTGCCATAGCAATAGTTCATATTACAACTTTTTATATTTATTGATTGAACTCGCGGTCAAGTAGGCTCGGCTTACTACACTACTGACATCAACTCACTCGTAACACAAGCTTTGGAGGTAAGCAGCTGGTAAAAGGACTGATAGTATTGGGAAATCCTCAGACATTTTCGCCTGGTTTCTGAATACATTTAGCGGTAGTTTATCTATTCAATAGCGTTATCGTCAATGTTTTTTTATATGAGTTTAAACGCTATTGAATAGATAAACTACAGCTAAATGTACCTTAGAAACTGAAAGTTAATCACAATTATTTTGATAGGGCTAGGTAGAGATACACTTGCGTTCCACACGTAACACGTTAACAACTAACTCTTGTGACAAATAAAAAAAGTTCACAGGAATCGTAGCTGTCGAGCTGTCTTTTAAATTTCTAAAATGCTCTGGAAATATGAAAAATATCACGTTTGAGTTCCCAAAGGAGTAAACAGTGAGTATCAATACGTCTAGACTATGCTGTGTATTTGCACATTTTGTCAATTAAAAATAACATTGCTCAATTTATAAATGTGATTTCGAGCTGTTACAAAGATTTTATTTTTATTTTGTGCTTTAGCTAATCTACGTCTATAAGGTTTTATGTTCAGGACTGCAGTAGTAACCAATGTTCAACAATATTAGTATACAGTGATTTAGATGTTGCTTGAATTGTCTAGGTAATCAAAAAGTATGCTGACTAAATTATAACTGGTAGTTTTATATACCTGACTATTAACTTAGTGCTGTACTACACGTGCGATAAAAAATTCTAATATACCATCACCATAAGCGAAGCTTAACAATAGGATCAAAACCCACTAGATTGAAAAGTCTGTATAGAAAATAATTTACAAATAATTGTTTAGAATCTGGATACTATTTGTATGTTAGTATAGATTTTTTTACAGGAAATTACTAATACTAACTAACTAACTTTAGTTTAAGACCATATCTAGCAACCAAAATTTAACTTTCGTAACAATCCATTCAACATTATCACATTTGAATTACGTAAAACAAATATTCGTAGCACGCCTACGCGGTCGTTGACCCCCGAACCGTAGCGCCGTAGCTGATAACGATGTTCCCTTAGCGATATAGTACGTTGACCCCTGTTTCGCGTTTGGATATCCTATTGCGGAATGCTATATGTTATTTTATTGGAATATTAAATTTGTTAGGATATTAATATTATGATATATGTTTAGGTTTCTTAGTAAAGGTTTGTATTTGGCGATATTTACATAGAGATAATTGTAAAGTGTATACTTTATCTAAATATGGTGTTGTGGATTTCGGGGTCTTTAACTCTATCGTTGGTGTCGTAGATTACAGCTTCTCAAGCTCGGAAAAGACCGTATAGTATTTCAGATATAGTAGCATAGATAGTATATATAAAATTTATGGTATATAAATACTATTGTAAATCTATCATAGATTTTGTGTGCATGATTTTCAGCAAACAGTAAAGAATCAAGGTATCCTTATTCACTGCATAGTCAAATTTTATGACGTAAATTATAATTTTTTTTACATACAGAGCCGTTCATAGCGCGATTTTCTACCCTCTACTTCGATTTCTTCTACAGGTATCTACGCAATACAATTTAAAAAGTTCTTTAATTCATTTCTTGCGGACATGCAGCTAGTTGACTTAAGATTTCAACCCTTCCTCTTTCGGAAAGAGACGCTTGCTCAGCAATGTGATAGTCATAGGTTAAAAAGCTTATCACTCATCACTTTTAAACACTCCTTATCACCAGAAACTATGATTAATAGGGTCAAGGCAGGGAGAAGTAGCAATAAATTTGGTCTCTAGTATGTTTATGGGATACTTACTTATATATAGGATCTGACTGTCTCTGTGCCGCAGTTGGTAGTGTACGCAACTGCCGTGCAAGAGTTCTCGGGTTCGAATTCAGAATCTCCCACTAGTCGTGACGGTTATCCGTCCCACCGGGTTATGAGAGTTAAGGAATAGAGAGTGTTCCTGTGTATGTTGCACGCACTTGGACACTATAACATACAGATGGCCAGTTTCAATAAAACTGACCGCCGTAGCCGGATATCGGCTAGGGCTAGGAAATATGACTCCATACATCATTTTCAATCATCAACAATCGTCTCGCATTTAAAATTGTAATACACGACGATGTCAACACACGCGAATTGTTATCAGCACGTAAATAAACATAAAAAATGATGTGAATTGAATGCTTTATCGGTCGTTGACCCGACGATAGCCTAGTTCGAGTTACTGAGTGCTTTACGTAATGTGACCTTATTCTGTTAGGTAATAGGTGCAATTCATTGAATTAATATTATTTTCACAAATTAACATTTTACTGCTTCATACCAGTATGTAATATATACCAGATATACATTTTTTTTTCAATTCTAAGAACTTTCACGAGGCACGGATAAGAGTCGGATAGCCTATTCGACAGATAATATGACAGCAAAAGTATATTCTATCTATTTTCCTCTTGACAAGCTAAACAAAACTTGTCCGGAAGTGTTGAAACTGAAGAAAAATCTAGAAATTATTTATGCAGTCATAGTGTGATCAGCTGGCTTATCACGTATCTTAGTTGACAGCTAGTGTACGTCAAATTAATGGTCACTATTCAGTACATTGCTGCTTTGACGTAACATATTAATCACTCTATTCTAATAGAGAAAACAATGTACAGCATAGTGGCATTCAAGTAAATGCCAATTGAGATACGTGATAGCCCCCCAGCTCTTATAGGGCCTATCGCATGAACCGTGATATTAACCTAGTGCCGAATGTGGTTCTGAATGTACCTGTAAGCAAAAAATCGTGACTAAGGTTCTTTATGCCTAAACTGGGAATCGAGCCCGAGACTACGTAGCCCACTACAGCATATACAATACAGGGCCACAAATACACTTCTAAATTCCCCCTCATATAAAAATAAAACATAACCTAACACCTAACAATAGCTATCTAACAAAAACAATGAAACAAACAACACTCGCATCATTGATTTCACTTCAATAAAAGCACCCTACCTCGCTTAGTCATAAATTAATGAGTTTTAAGCTGAAAACATTAGAGTTTCAGTTAATAATACGACAGCCAGACAACAAAGGCGACTAAATCATGCGCCAGACGGCTTGTTATCACCGAATTTTACAATATACGTAATACACCTAATGTGCTTGGACGTTAAGGAGCGCGGGCGCGGTTTGGAATTGGATGGGTGGTCAATGTTATCTATAATTGCCTCCAAAATCAAAATCTGAAAAAATCAACTGAAAGATCGTCGAAATCTCTCTGAAAAGTTTGTTATGGACTAAAAAGTAATGTCGGCATCTGTAAAGGATAACTAATTTGTTTAAAATTTTACCTTAATTATGTATGTCTACAAAACACAAAAAACTTTTAGCGTTTTATTATAGTGCATTCTTCTCTTCATTGGTCTCTGCCTACCCCTATGGAAGAAAAACGAGAGTTTATGTATGTATAGAGTATACATTCTGTAGTACATTTACAGACCATATTTGCGGTCTATATTTTTTATATGAATCATAGCAGGTCTTTATCTTTTGACCTATAATATATCCTACAATCACAGTAACGTATACCGTACACTGGCATAAACAGTTAGCCTAAATACGACACGTGCGCCACCCACACAGCTGTAATCAGTCGCGATATAATCTGTTATGTTGGCGACATTGTTGCAAAACATTGCCGTGTGCGTGGGCACATTGAGTACGATATTGATCGAAGGTTTAGAAAAATATATTTTATTTTTAGTTACGTTTCAGAGTAAACAAATCACCTTTTTTCGTAATAAGACATTGTCTGAATGTTTAGTTGTAAAGCCTTTTTTTTTTCACAGTCAGATATTCTCCTATTATATTTAGTCTTAAATAAAATTATGTTACGAGAAAAACTATGTATAATCCTCTAACAATACTGTGTTTTTTTGTTTGTGATTAATCTTCTTAATAATATATCTGACCGATTTAATTAATAGGAAAAAATATCATAATGTAGATATTTTGAAATGTATTTTCTTTCTATTGTATTGTTTTCAGCTAAATAAAATAATTTACATTAGAAAGGCTTCAATTCATTACAGTTAGACTTAATGCAAACAAACAGTTTGTAATTTATTTATTGCAAATTCTAATATATTATAATAATTATCAATAATGTATTCTAAGCTAAGATTACAAGAATAACATGTCGAAATCTCATTACATTACTGCTTTAACCAATACTATTGACCTTAATCCTACTTGTACATTACGACTCACGTTTTATGGTACAAGCAGTACAAATACAACTACAATTTAGTTTTATGCTTGTATTTATATTGAGGCTTAGATTTTAGGTTATTTTCGAGAGAATTTACCGAGCTGTAGGAGATATAGTGCTATATTTTAAAGGTTAAGCTACGGTGTTCTGTCATCATGAAAACCTCAATTTACAACCATGGATGCTTGCTCTGATTTTATTGAATGAAAAGTCAAGAAAACTGTTTTTTTTTCGTTAGACCTGTGCCAAAAATCAACTGCTTTCCTTTGCATTTTATCTCGTGTAATATTAGACAATAGTCGTTCAACGCAAAAGTTTTAGTCCGCATACGAAAATCGTATTTTGACAAATACTATGTCCTAGCAGACAAAAGATTAAGTGAAACTATTATCTGCTCCCGTTTGTAACTAAAAGGTTGTTACCAATCTATAGAGCTTAAACTAAGGCTACTGAGGTTAACGGTCTTCGATTCCCGAGTCGGGTAAACCAGGTAATCATTATAAAAATATTAAAAGTTCAACACCTAACTTGTTACGCCCGAAAAAATTTAGTAAAGTTAAAAATAAAATTAATTACGTGTTGATTTCACGACAATGTCCTAACGATTCGAAGTTATAATTAATTTCTAATATTAGATGTAGTCAATGTTATCAAACCTCGATAAGTACGAGAAACTTTTATCCTTAAATGTGTTTAAGCTTGATATCCAAAGGCAAAGCTATGAAGATTCGCTATAACTATTGAATTATAATGAAATTTATTGTTTGTTTGTTTGTCGTATGGTTAGTGGTCAACCTAGTGTCAAAGTTGTTCAAGCCGCCCGAGAGGCCTTTGACGTGGCTTAACGACTGTTATCTTAGTAGACAACAACCGGGACCGACTTTATATAATGTGCCCTCCGAAGCACGGAGACGCCCAGTTCAAATACCACTATGCGGTCACCAATCTATGGAATGACCGCGCCAGTGGTTGCTTAACCCACTGATCGTTTACCGACCGGTGAGCCCAGCTGGCTATATTAATCCTATATATTTCTTTTAATTATTTATTTTTTATTCTGTACCAAGTGGTGTTATTTGGTCTTTGCTAACCCCTACGGGGAAAAGGCGTGATATGATGTATGTATGTATGTATTTATATTTATTTTCATAGCCAATTGTTGGTATACAAATCATTTCCGATCGTGCAATCAGTTCAACGCATTAGCGACAAACTGGCTGGAAGTCGAAGTGGTGGAAACGGTCGGAGAATCATTATAATCGTCAATCGAAAGATAAAAAAGGCAAATAAAGGGGAGCGTACATACTTAGTTGTTCTGTCATGTTAACGTCTCACTTATACTTGGTTGTTTGTTAAATGTTGTTCGGTGTTTATGTAGTCTTTCCTAGGATGTAAATTTAAAAGAAAATGAGGTGCAGACTATAAGACTATATACTTGCGGCCTATGTTTGCGTCTGCCAAGACAAGCAGAAAGTAACAATGCATCATCGATGTCTCATAAGGTGGATAGTATCTAACCATACTTGCGGTGTAAAAGCTACGTTTCAGTGGACAGTCAGCCTTACTGAAACAAATGACTGAAACCTGTCAAACCAAGTCACGTGTCTATTCTTAAGAGTTTATGTAAGCGGCCGGGTTCAACCTGTACAACTCAACAGGGTTGCGTCGTCACGGCTTTATTAAATAGAAACGTAATCACGTTTCTTTATAAAACTTTTTCTAACTTTTCTATTGCTACTGTAATGATAAGGCTTCGTTGAGATAAAAGGAAATTTTCCATAAAGAAAGTATCACGTTTAGTTATTCCAAGGTAGGTAGGTGGTTTGCCGATTGCTCTGTTAAATTTGTTAACTTATGTTCTGGTAAACTACAGACGACTTTTTGTCAGTAAATTTTAGAGCTGCTCTTGTCACTTTCTTCCGGTTCTGCTTTATTCACATTACTTCATTATGAAGGTTTTAGATTTTTCCTGGTACACACAGATTCCATATCTTCACAAACATCAACGGAACTACCTAAAACATTGGATGGACTAACACTTTTTTTGTCCGTAATCTTCTTTAAGATACCCACCTCTTCTGGGGTTGAGAGAGTTTTGTCCATTCTTACCGACTAAATCCACTCACAGCTACCACCATCAACACTCTTCAGGGAACACTCTGGTACTGCAAGTTGCTATCCGAAATATTCCTAAGTGACACGTTTCCTTTGAACGGACCATCACTCACTAGACACTACTATACTATACTGAAAAGTGATAAACAAACAGTATGAATGCTATTTTGTTGTCAGACTGATCAAAAAGACATTTAAACCTGCAAAATATTTAACTATATGATCTTGATACTTTCAAATGAGGTATTGTGCTATAAGAAATTGCTCAATATGGTAAAATATAAGAAGGGGAATTTACCATATTTTTTATTTACAACTTTACATAATCAAGGAGAGTGTTTGAAAAAATGTAAAGTTTGTGTGCGTGAACGACAACGTGACTGGAGCAAGTGCCGTCATTACTATGTAACAGTCAGACACACAGCTATATAGAATGTATAGCAAATAGAGTAAATAAATAGGAGTTTATTTACCTATATTCATCTTTGAATTCTGTATTCATCATTTAACCTGCCTAGTGGCTATGTGTGTGTTTAAGATAATTTCGGGCCCATTACTTTTATATTCAAAAAATAATTTAAAGATTCGGATATTAACCAATGGATTTTCAATACACTGTATATATCCAAAGTATTTTCTAAATTAGAGGGCTCTTTAAGTTTAAAGAACATTTATGTAAAACCGACTAACAACGTAAGATTTAAAGCAGCATTTTGCAATAACTGCCAAGAAAGTATGTAGGTGTTCATTACAAAAGTATTTTTTTTAATTTAACCTATTAATGTTCCACTGCTAGGAAAGAGGAATCCCGGATTGAGAAAGGGAAGTATAACTCATTCATGGATAGCAATTTCTACCGAAATCAGTCAATGATAGTCATCAGTTGCAATAATCTAAGATAGCTATCCGCAATCTTTGACCCAGTATTGAAACTACCTTATCTAGTTATCTTTACTCGAAATCAGTATGTCACCTACCTCTATAATAATCAACTATTCATGAAAAGGTAATTGTACGAAATGACCGGGCGATGTCGTATTGTTTACGTTGTCTATAAAACACCATTCATGTGAAGTCGCGTGCGCAACCACGTGTAATCTTACAACTGTAGAAGTGATGTAACTTGAGCTTTTTCGGGCTAATATTAGGTAAATTTCTAGAACTTTCTCTTCTTCTTTAGTTCAGAATGTTCTGGAAATTATATTTTGGTAAGGCTTATCCACTTAGTTGAAAGAGTTTCGTTAGTTGAATGGAATTGTATAATTATGGAGAACTTGTGAAAAACTCCTAGTTGTATGCAATTGTATGATTACGAAGAAATTATAAAAAGGTTCTATTCAGGAATTCTTGTAACTCTCTTATTATAAAATTTTTCGTGGTTGGTTTGTTAATATTCTAAGTCGTAGTAATTCTTGTAAGTGTGACAGGAAGATTGAATTTTTGAAGAATTTTTGAAAACTACTGACTTATAATGTTTAACTGCACGTTTGGCGCAGTGGTTTAAGTGGTCACCTCGCCGCAACAACCGTAGCGCCGCGTGTGGTGGGTTCGAATCCCACCCGGGACAAATCTTTGTGTGCACGAGTATAATTTTGTTCTGAGCGTGGATGTAAATTTATCTATTTAGAAATATATAAGTATGTTTATCAGTTATTTGGTTACCATAGTACAAGCTCTGCTTAGTTTGGAATCAAATGACCGTGTGTGAGTTGTCCAATGATATTTATATTTATTTATTTATTAAGTCGTTAGTTTACTATTAAAAACGGAGTATTAGAGTCTCGGAACACTCTCACCAAAGCTTTATACCACCTGTATAAGGCTTTGGTGGTAGTCATAAAAAGATCACAAGCTTGAAGGCCATCTTGTGCCACGCATAGAAAGAAAACGACACTTAATAGTAGATTTAAAAGAAGTTTGTAAATTTGGAGAGATCATAGCAAATTTCATTATTTTTTCTCTGCTTTCTATATTTGATAGCGGTGATAGCCGAGTGGTATAAGTTGGCACCTCCCACGCAAGTGGTCGCAGGTTCGAACCCGAGGCAACACACCAATGACTTTTCGAAGTTATGTGTGTATTAGAAATAATTATCACATGCTCCAACGGTGAAGGAAAACATCATGAGGAAACCTTGCATGCCTAAAATTTGTTTCATACATTTATTGAGGGCATGCAAAGTCCCCAACCCGCACTTGGCCAGCGTGGTGGACTCAAGGCCTAACCCCTCCCTCATTACGGGAGGAGACCCTTGCCCAGCAGTGGGACATTAATGGGTTAAATTAATTAATTAATTCCATATCTGAGGAATAGCGTAATAATATGTACCTATGTATAGAAGGTCATATTACATTCAAACCATATTATCAATCTGCAACATTTCCTTTCAAATAGAAAAATACAATAAACTATAATACGATATGAATAATTCAATGAAAAACTGCTAGCTAAGGAATAAATGTATGGGGAATTTTCTCCACGTGTTGAAGTGAATAATTGAATTATGGGCAAACGTGTATTGCCATGAACGATCCAGATGTTTTATTATGCGAATAAAATTTGCAGTGGTTTTGCATTGACGGTGTATCTCTTAACGATTTCAAGTTGGGAAAATAAACTCTATAAAAGAGGAATGTTTTCGAATTTTTAAGAGGTCTTTTATTTGCTTGTTTTTTGTTTTGGGTCTCAAATATTGTTTGTTTTTAATTGCTATTTAAACTGTTTAACTTTTAGACAAAGTTAAAAAAGCACAGTAAAGTTGACAGTTTTCTGCCACGGCCTGTGTTGGCGATGCCGAAATATCAAGCGAGTGGATTTATAATGCATGATCTTATCATTTCTCATGTAATAAAGTGTCGCATTTAAAATAAAGATTTTTTCACCAGTCAAGCAAAATTCTTTGCATTTATTTCTTCTGACGCTGTGTCAATTTTCTGGCGAAGTTCTGATAGATTTTGTATTGATTTTAAATAGACTTTTTCTTTTATGCATTCCCAGTAAAAAATATCTACTAGATTTAGATTGGGGGAACGAGGGTGCCATAAAATTAAACCACTGCGTCCGATCCATCTGCGAGGATACTCTTCGTTCAAATAAAAATAACATTTTTAATGGCAAGAAAAGTGGCAAGTGTTATACCATTTTAAAATTTTGATTAAATGCGCCAACTTTTGAAATAACTTGCCAAGGGTAGTGTGGTACATTTTTTTTTCAGTATGAAGCGTCAAAATTAACTAACGATATTTTTGAAAACCATGACTCACTAAAACTTAACTTTTTTATTAAATTAACAATGTTTTGTGCATTAATTTGTTTTACGAGTAATAGCATAGTTAATGGAGATCACGAAATTCAAAAAAACACAGTGAAATTATAACATTTGTGATCACAGGACTTGAAAATGCGACCAAGGGTGTGGAATTTCGACTTTTTTGAAAAGTGTCTATTATTGCTGAACTAAGTGATATGGAATTTTTTTTTTATTTTTCCTAGAACCGGTATTACTTGGCCTTTCATCCTGTCTCGGATTATCGTTGAGTTTTGGGACACCCTGTATATATATATGAAATAGCTAAATTCGTCAAGTACAACATTCATCTATTTGAGAAAAATGATAATAATAATAAACGTAGAACCGCACAGACTTATTTAAAAATGCCCATACCTCGCTTGGAAATGTTTAGGCGTAGTTGTGTTTACATGGCGCCTCTCATCTTTAATGCCTTACCTGACACAATTACTTCTCTACCCTTTAAGAATTTCTGTACAGCATTAAAGAAATGGTTGGTAGAAAAGTGTTTTTATAGTGTAGATGAGTTTATTAAGGAACATGCTAAAAAAGCCTATCACTTTAGAAATGCATTATAAAATAATAGAAGGGTTATAAAATAAGAAGATACTATATTTCCTTAATTTTGTTTTGTACTATTATAAAATCTTTTTATTGTAAATTTTTATTCATGCTTGGTATGTGTAATAGATAAGTGGTATGTCTATAAATAATTAATTTTATTAGACTATTAATAAACTATAGTACTGTTATTATAAGAGATACCAAGTTATTTGTTAATATTATATTATGTGTAGTGTTAAGTTTTAATATTTTAACTTAGTGTTAATGATGGCATCCCTATGTCAACCTTTTGTATATTTGCATGCTATTGTAAATGGCAAAATGTGTCTTGTACCTATTTTTATTTACTACCATGTTTTTGTTACCACATTTTACGCAAATAAATAATTATTCTATTCTATTCTATTCTATTCTAAGAACTCTATAAAGATTTTTATTTGTACTCTATAAATAAAAAAATCTTCGAAACGAAGCAAAGATGAACATAAAGTTAGTCTAAAATAACTTTACAAATACGACAAGAAACACATTTTTATCGACGATAAACACTCATGACATTATCAAGTATTTATCAAAATAAAAACGCAACAATCCTCATTAGGGCTACAATTTTATTAAACACCAACCGTGGACGTACTCTCCCATTTCAAAACGTCTTAAAACCCTTTAGTAGAAAAGGACAAAGCTATACAAGTTATATAGCTCTATCTCGCTCACACAGAAGAGCTTGTCTTGTAAAAAGTACGGCCCATATTCTTCTACAATCTCTTAGTAACAAACTGGCCAGTACTCAAACAGGTTAGACTAGATCTTTACCCAGGATTCACTCGGCCACCTGGCGGACAGTTAGCCCGTAATCCTACTGACATAAAAATGTATACACCTGGCCTCCATAATTGTTAGTAAGAACTATGATAATTGTTCTATGTTGCTTTTTAATACATAGTGCGTGTGTTTTCTTTTTTTGTCTAAGTATTTGTTAGGTTATTTGTAAAATATCATAAACTTTAGTACGGGTATGCTATATGAACATGTGTCGGTATTAACCGAGTGTCTTTAAATATACATTATTGATATTATTTTTTCTTAAATATTCCTTCGAAAAGTTGTGCGTGCGTTTCCTTAAAATTGATATTTTTTTTCTATTAAGAAATTATCAGTTAGGACGACGATTTATAGGTTTCAGAGGTTAATAAATAGAGCTTTCGCTTATAACCCAAACATACTGTAAAATTTATAAAAAAATCTGCAATATATGACAGAAATAATGATTTACTTATGATATGATATGTTAAATAAATTTTATTTTTTACCGTATAGTTATATCATCGTGAATATAACCTACTACGAACCCTGTTTCAGAACTATTTGTTCCAGTAAACTACACGGCATTTAGTTCTTCTTTTAAACTCATAATTACTTCGATGTCTTTACAACAGTTTAATTCATCACCGTGATATGTAATCTTACGCGTCTGTTATTATACTGCAACTATTATTTACATGTAGTTATTATGGCGTTACTACAGACATAATAGTTTATTGTATGCGTCATATAAAAACTTTAACTCGCAGTTAAGTCATCAGATTGACGAGACGTGGCGTTTTTCTTAGTTGTTAATGCACAAAGTTAAACCGTTTTTTATTTATTATTTTATTAAACTCCTGGGCAAAAATAAGAGAGGCTTAAAGTCCATCACGCTGGCTAAAAGCCTTCTAGACTTTGCAATACATAAAGAACTACTATGTCAAGTTAAATCGTTGCTGCAGGAGAATATTATAAGCTAGTAAAAACTTTGTCGGCTCGAAAATACTTCCCGGTGAAAACTCTTATAGCAATCCTGGTTATAAACTACTTATATTATTTTATCAAAAAGCATTCAATAGTTTTCAACATTTTTCGAGTTCAAAATACACACCACCACCATTGCTTGATATTTCGGCATCGCCAACACAGGCCGTCGCGTTGCAGCAAACTGTCAACTTTACTTTTTCTAACTTCAAAGAACTCTACAAAATTCTAATTCATACATAGAATTAATCCTGCTAATCTTAGCTCACAAACCACAGTACTCTTAGACTCTTAACAAAAAAAATTCTAGCCAATTAAATACACTCTCATCATGTAGGTCGCTAGGTCCGAAAGAACTTAAGGTTCCGATAATTGCTGGGTACTTGCAAGTACTGTGCATAAAAAGTTGTAGGGCTTGCACAATACCGAGCAGGTGGCCCGGTAACATAACAATCTGGGAAGGTTTAAGGTCCACGGGACGGAAGCGACACGATTTTTTGAAGCTGTACCGCGATTTTATGTAGTCGGTACGATCGACTAACTTAGGTAGATTTCGCGGTATTCTATCTATTCAGTATCGTTTAAGCTGAACAAATAAACATGACAGTTTCAATAGATAAACTACCGCTAAATGTGCCTAAGAAACCGGGCGGGAAAGACATGTTTGAGATTTGAAATTATTTTATAAAAATAATCGTAGCGAAATATGCTTGGGGAATCGTACAAAATTTGTCGATCGCTATAGAAACCGCCCATATGACTCCTTAAACAAAAAATAAATACATTTGTCCCAACTTTTTATTTATCTCTGACCAATGTTGATATATTTTACATGTCGTTAGTGTACCGGGTGACGTAGGTTTGTAACCCATTTAGTCCAATTACTTATTAAATACTGTACTATTTTTCAGCCTGATTGCTGCTTATCTGAATTGTGTAAATAAAAAAGTCCCCTAGAGTACAAATTTATCTGCATAAAAATAAATATGTACTTATATTTATAGGTCAAATAAAAATACTGCAAAAAGCAGTTACAAATAGTTTTCATAACATTATTACCTTATAGCAAAGCGATTGGCATGTCCAATCGTTTATTGTGATACTGTCGTCATGTAACGTGTAATTGATTGGTTATACTGCTTACCACGTTACTGGCGCTGGCGTCATAGTATTATGACATTGTGTGTTTGTGTAGTTTACGTTTAGTTTTGCAACAATAAAAATACTACTATTGCTATCAATTTTGACTACTTCCGCGGCGCAGTGCTGCTACCATTACGTCGGCAGCTCGTAGGTTCGATTTCCACAAGGAACAATTATTAAAATACTAGTTTTTTAAAAGCTTGAAAAAGAAGAAAATCGACGTTATTTATTAATTATTATTTTAATCACATTGCTAAATTTATTATGTGTGTGCGATATACCAATGTAAATGTATGAAAATCTGATTAGCGCCTCTAGCAGACGTCATAGAAAGTAATTTTATAAACGTCAATTTCTCGATACTTGATAGTACCGTCTATACGGAATCGTGATACAGCAGCGCAATTCTGTATACTATCGACTACCGACAACTGGCCTGTCATCGAGAAATTTTGTATGAAAATCTGATAAGCGCCTCTACCGGGCTGCGTAAGAACAATTTTGGCAGTACATTCTTTATGTCAAACTTTCTATACTCGACATTTAGAATATGCTGCCAAAATAGTTCCTACGACGCCCGTCAGAGGCTCTAATCAGATTTTCATACAAAATTTCTCGATGACAGGTCAGTTGTCGATAGTCGATAGTAGTAGAGAATCGCGCTACAGGAGTGGCAACAACTGCTATAAAAATCGTGCATTATAAATGTTGTCCCACAGATTATGCGGTCTAACGGTACCCGAGGTCTAGATGCCAGGTGTGAAGCGGACAAATAAAAATAAACGATTGATTATGTACTAGTTACATCTTTTCTATGTAATAGTCACCACAGGTGGACTGTGGGCTGTGGACAGTGAGTGGGCTTTTATTATTTATCATTAATTATAATTATTTTTCATTTTATTACTAAATTTATTACGCCTTCTCCCCAACAGCCACGCCTTCTCCCCATCAGTGTAGGTAAAGGCTAGAGAATGCCGCTTGGTACGATCATTACGAATTTCCATTGCTCCCTATTAAAATAAATATTTATTATAATAAAATAAATCATAATGTTTTAGAACATTTAAACAGTCGGTACTTTTATAGACATCGTGAAATAAATTTATATAAAACTAAATAAAATACTTTTTTTTCTTTATTTATTTAGGGGCATTTAATCCCATCTGGACCATGCCAGCCCTATTATAACCTTATTCTATATTATCTTACTTAAGAACTATGCTAATTAAGTATTTATATAATTTTAAAATAAGATACTTATTATAATAACTACACTCCACCTTCATAAAAATCTGAAAAGGACATATTTGATAATAATATATTATTATATATTATATTAGCTACAAGACTATTCCAATTAAAGGTGCAACAACAAATTATTATTATTTCATTATTAATTGGCATTACGTCATTACGCTTCTCTCAATGAGATTAAATAATAACTTTAATTAACTGCACCTTGAATTGGTTCGTGTATTAAAATATTTATTTATTATTAGTATTAAATATATCCTTTTAAAATTGAGTAAATATTTTATTATTTAATATTATAATGTTTTGTTCGGCATAAGGTACCTCGACTTACGAAAAAACTTACGAATTTAAATTGTAATCTTTTACCAATATAATATAGACAGTTTCTTCTACATATTACTTACATTTTAAGAAGAAAGCTGGTTGCTATTTAACCTTGAAATACAAAGATACAATAATCACCGTAAATCAGAAAGAAAAACGAGTTAAAAAATCATATTTAAATCTTTTAACATTTATTATGAATTGCGGGATAACAGCCAATCCAGCAAGACAACAACTTACTCTGAGAAATCATTGGGACATTTTTGAGAAAAGCACTTGGAAGAAAAAATGCGCTACAGAGTCAGTTGAATTATAATATTGTTAGAGGAAGAAAAATAAATGTGACATATTATGTCATGATGATGCAGGCGATCCGTCACCTATAAAAGGGCTTGCAAGCTCATTCTGAGCTCTCTTTTCCATAGGGTTTACTAGCTAAGAGGTATCTCTGCCCGTTTGAATGGTCACGCTTTTTTTTCTCACAATTCATTTGTCAATAACTAATTCCTGCAGTAATTAAGTACTATGATTAAAGAGATTGTTATTTAGCTAAAGATTATGAATGTGACTAATAGCAGGTCGATGTGATTGGTATTTTGTTTTGATTGCATCCACATCTGGTATTCCTAAAAATATCTAAACAAAGGTTGAAAACAAACTCGCCTCGAGTAATGAAATTACCTAAAATTTTCAAACGGAATACAACAATCCATGACATATACAAATGAACTACGTAATAACTATACAGTAACCACATAGTCATTGTTATATATAAACAATTAATATAATACATTATATCTCAATACTAGGAAATGTTTTCGCTATAACTGCGTACAAGCCGTCACGGCTAAAATTAACTAAAACTGCGTA